>NW_027020951.1:0-20000 GCF_036884655.1 Musa acuminata AAA Group
CTTATATTGGGAATTACAATAGGGGTACTAGTAATTGTGTGGTTAGAAAGAGAAATATCTGCAGCGATACAACAACGTATTGGGCCTGAATATGCCGGCCCCTTGGGAATTCTTCAAGCTCTAGCAGATGGAACTAAACTACTTTTTAAAGAAGACCTTCTCCCATCTAGAGGAGATGTTCGTTTGTTTAGTATTGGACCGTCTATAGTGGTCATATCAATTCTACTAAGTTATTTAGTAATTCCTTTTGGGTATCGCCTCATTTTAGCCGATCTCAGTATAGGTGTTTTTTTATGGGTCGCCATTTCAAGTATTGCTCCTATTGGGCTTCTTATGTCAGGATACGGATCGAATAATAAATATTCCTTTTCAGGTGGTCTACGAGCTGCTGCTCAATCTATTAGTTATGAAATACCATTAACTCTATGTGTGTTATCAATATCTCTACGTGTGATTCGTTGAACATGAACTTTATACTTCTTTCCTAGAAGTAAAGGAAAGAAGTTGAATGTAATGTATTGAATAGGTATTTTATTTTTTATTCATCATTCGGGTCAATGAGTTAAACCAGATAGTTATATGAGTGAAACAAAACAACTTAGAAGTTTGCAGTAAGAAGATAAAATCTCATTTCATATGTACAAGAATAAAGTTGAAGTAAACATAAGCAGTGTAAACTGTTTACCCCAAGATTAAGATTCTTTCATTAGTCATCATATCTTGGAGCGGGTGTAAAAGATCAACTGTATGGAGTTTTCATTACTGTCTTGTATTTATTACCATGCCGTAGATCAATCAAAAATCAGTGGACGGTTAGGAACACCAAAGTGCACAAAGGATTAGTAATAGAGATAATGTAAGGTATCAAAAAAAGAGATATTTCTACAATTTATAAAACGAATAAAAATAGGGACTTTAAGTTGGTTTATATTTATAAATTTATAAAATATAAATTTATAAAAAAAATAAAAAAATGAATAAAGATATTGATGCATAAAATAAATAAAAGAATAGATAAGAAGAGATTCGTCCACCTCCCATGGATTTGATTCCTTCCCCTATAAAAAAACTTGCAATGCCAACCCCATTTGTAATTCCATCAATTATATATCTATCAAAAAACTGAGTTAGTTCGGTTAATCCCCTTATACCCATGGTAAAAACCTTAGTATAAAAAATATCTATGTAACCACGATTATATGACCAATTGTATATCCCATTTTTTATTTGGTCCAAGAGAATCCTTTTAGGACCACCTTTTACAAATGCATTGATAAAGTTCAAATTCCGGAAAAACGAATAAGCAGACCCATATAAGATATATGCTATGAATAGTCCGGAAATAGCTATACTTACTGAAAAAATTGCATTTGTAAAAAATTCATACCAATCCACAGAATAACTCGAATTTGGATGGAAAAGGTTTGTGAGTGGAGTTAACCATTTGGATAATATATCCAAATCTATTACTCCTTGATCAAAATGAATTCCTATTGATCCAACAAACAAAGTAAATAATACCAATATAAGCAGAGGAAATAGCATAGTATTGTCCACTTCGCGAGGGTACATAGAAGTGTACTTTTTTTCGAAAGAAGTATTAAAGTATCGTATGCATTTTTTTAGATTATTATCAATTTTATACATATCCTTTGAAAAAAAGAAGACCCTATTATTCATTGTTGATAAAGGTAAATTTCTATTGACTGCTTTGGCTACCTCCTTTCCCCATAGAGATATTGAATAGGACGAACTATTTTTTGTGCTACTGTAATCTTGAAAATGAACGCGCAAATGTCCATCAAAGGTAAGTAAATACACCCGAAACATATAAAATGCAGTCAATCCTGCTGTGAAACAAGCTATTATTGCGAAAATTGGTGAATACAACCAACTATCATTAAGAATTTCATCTTTGGACCAAAAACAAGCAAGAGGTGGAATACCGCAAATAGAAAGTGTACCCAATAAAAAAGTAGTTCTTGTAATTGGAACATATCTTCTTAAACCACCCATAAGAGCCATATTCTGACTTTTTTCTGGCGAATATCCAACAATAGGTTCCATTGAATGAATAATGGATCCGGATCCCAAAAACAATAAAGCTTTAGAATAGGCATGGGTAATCAAATGGAATAAAGCAGCTCGATAAGAACCTATACCTAGAGCTAACATAATATAACCCAATTGAGACATTGTAGAATAGGCTAAACTTCTTTTTATATCTCTTTGAGCAAGAGCCAAAGTAGCTCCTAGTAGTACTGTTATTACACCTATTAAAGATATGAAATTCATTATGTAAGGTATAGCTATGAAAATAGGAAGAAGTCGAGCTACAAGAAAAATTCCTGCTGCTACCATAGTAGCAGCGTGTATAAGAGCCGAGATGGGAGTGGGTCCTTCCATGGCATCGGGTAACCATACGTGAAGGGGGAATTGTGCGGATTTAGCAACTGCACCAATGAATAATAAAGAGGCACACAAAGTAGCAAATAAAGAACTGACACCATTATTATGGATCAAGTTATTAGTTATTTCGAACAAATCCCGAAATTCGAAACTACCTGTTATCCAATAAAAACCTAAAATTCCTAATAATAAACCAAAATCCCCTACACGGTTAGTTACAAAAGCTTTTTGACAAGCACTTGCTGCAGTCGGTCGTGTGAACCAAAATCCTATTAATAAATAGGAACACATCCCCACCAGTTCCCAAAAAATATAAATTTGTATCAAATTGGAACTGGTAACTAATCCCAACATGGAAGCATTGAAAAAACTCATATAAGCAAAAAATCTCAGATATCCTTGATCATGAGACATATAATTGTCACTATAAATAAGAACCAAGATTCCAACAGTAGTAATTAGTATTGACATAATAGAACTAAGTGGGTCGATCAAATATCCGAACTCTAAGGAAAAATCATTATTGATGGTCCAAGACCATAGATATTGATAGATAGAACTTCCATGTATTTGTTGAATAGATAAATTGGCTGAAAACCCCATAACTATACTTAACAGTAAAACACTAGGAAAAGCCCATATACGACGAATATTTTTTGTTGCTGTCGGAATCAGTAGAAGTCCAAATCCTATTGACACAGTAACTGGAAGTGGAAGAAAAGGTATTATCCATGCATATTGATATGTATGTTCCATAAGAAAACAAAATGAAATCTTTAATAATTCTACTATTCTAGTCTAGTCTTAGTAGAATATTCTATTCTGGTAATTTATAGCCATATTATATAGTATAATAAGAAAAAAGAGTTATACCAAAAGGAGTACTTGATTCTAATTATGTTTTAATAAAATTATATGTTTTAATAGGTTTAAAATATATTTTCAAACAGGTTTTAAATATATTTTTTTAATAGGTTTTAAATATATTTTTTAATAGGTTTTAAACATATTCGAAAATGCTTTTTTTAAAACTATTCTACCAGGGAATAAGTATAGATAATGACTAAAAGGAACAATCTATTTTGAACAAAACAATACATGTCTTTCACATACAACGATAAAAACTGGTAACCCTTTTTGAATGGCAGTTCCCAAAAAGCGTACTTCTATGTCAAAAAAACGTATTCGTAAAAATATTTGGAAAAAAAAAGGATTTTTAGCTGCAGTAAAGGCTTTTTCCTTAGCGAAATCGGTTTCCACCGGACGTTCAAAAAGTTTTTTTGTGCAACAAACAAATAATAAAGTCTTGGAATAATCGGAATTGACATACCCGAAGAACTTCGAATTTTTTAAGATGAACGATTCACATTAATTAATGTATTGAACTCCTCAATATCAATATGAGTTAGAACTAGCTGTTGTAGTATGTAGATGTGGTATGTAGAATAAAGGTATGTATATCGAATTCTGAATATTTTTTCTATCTACTTTTTTCACAATAGAAAAATATTTTTCTATTGTGAAAAGTAGAGTATGATTACGATAGAAATGAAAATTCTTTTGTTTCTTATATGCCTAACAAAAACCTAATTAGTTTGGTAAATCTTACCATTATGCATTATATATATAATGAAGAGACCATTATATATAATATGAAGAGTATTAATACTCTAATGATACTAAGGAATGATACTAAGGTGTCGAAATCGTTAGAAAATTTCAAATTCTTTTGATTTAGTGATGAAATTGTTATACATATGAAATCCTGGTTATTTAATCTTCTTCATTGAAAAAAAAAATATTTTTTTTTTCATTTTGTTTGAATCTATGAAATCAAATCGGATAAATAAAAAAACGAATCAAAAAATAGAAAATGAACAATTCTTAGTTCTATACCTCGACAGACAACAAAACTATTGAGTTCTAACTGTTTTGGAAGAACTTAGTTTCTAGTACGCGAAAGTTTATTATTAAAACTAAACTTACTAAAACTAAACTTACTTTATTATTAAAACTAAACTTACAATGATCCCAACTAAAGATTCTTTTTTTGAATAGAGATTCAAATAGGAATTTAAATGAATTTTGATTTATCGATTCTAATGTTTACTAAACTATATTGAATCCTTGATTCTCGACGATTCAACATGAATTGACTATTATTATTTCAAGTAAGCCGCCATGGTGAAATTGGTAGACACGCTGCTCTTAGGAAGCAGTGCTAGAGCATCTCGGTTCGAGTCCGAGTGGCGGCATCCTTGAAATCCTAGAAAATAAATCCTCTAAAAGAGACACAATGGATCCTATAATGTATTCAATTCTCGATTTAAATTCTCTAATGGGACCCCTTTTTATGATATTTACAACTTTAGAACATATATTAACTCATATCTCTTTTTCGATAATTTCAATTGTGATTACGATTCATTTAATGATCTTATTAGTCCGCGAAATCGTAGGATTGCGTGATTCATTGGAAAAAGGGATGATAGCCACTTTTTTCTCTATAACAGGATTATTAGTTTCTCGTTGGATTTCTTCAGGACATTTTCCGTTAAGTAATTTATACGAGTCATTAATCTTCCTTTCGTGCAGTTTCTCCATTATTCATATGATTTCCAAGATGGGGAACCATAAAAATGATTTAAGCACAATAACCGCACCAAGTACCATTTTTACACAAGGGCTTTGCCACGTCGGGTTTTTTAACTGAAATGCATCAATCCGCAATATTAGTACCTGCTCTACAATCTCAGTGGTTAATGATGCACGTAAGTATGATGTTATTAAGCTATGCAGCTCTTTTATGCGGATCACTATTATCAGTCGCTCTTCTAGTCATTACATTTCGAAAAAACATCGATATTTTTTGTAAAGGTAATAATTTCTTAATTAAACCATTTTTCTTTGGTGAGATTCAATATTTGAATGAAAAAAGAAGTGTTTTTAAAAACACTTCTTTTCTTTCATTTCGAAATTATTATAAATATCAATTGACTCAACGTTTGGATTATTGGAGTTATCGTGTCATTAGTTTAGGATTTACCTTTTTAACCATAGGCATTCTTTGTGGAGCAGTATGGGCTAATGAGGCATGGGGATCTTATTGGAATTGGGACCCCAAGAAACTTGGGCTTTTATTACTTGGACCATATTCGCGATTTATTTACATACTAGAACTAGAATACATATTAGAAGTAGAACAAATCAAAGTTTGCAAAGTATGAATTCGGCACTTGTGGCTTCTATAGGATTTCTTATAATTTGGGTATGTTATTTTGGAATCAATCTATTAGGAATAGGTCTACATAGTTATGGTTCATTCACATTAACATCTACTTGAATAAACTACACAGATAAATAATTGAATAAACTACATAAAGAATACATAAGAACATCATCCCATATATATATAAAAAGCTTCTTGTTTGTGCGAGTTTTTGAGAACCGTTTGAATCATTCCTTATTCAAAACGGTTCTCAAAAACTCAAAATGCATCTCATTACAATTCTAATTCACTTTATTCTTTTGCATTGTACAGCGAACGATTTTAAAAATCTTAAAATCAAAGACAAAAATTATATTTCCGTATTATTAATGAAAGACTATCGATGAAAGTAATTAGATAGGATAGCTTGCACCCTGTCAACTGATAGCGAGAGAACGAAATCCGGATAAATACCAATACCTATTACGGGTAGAAAGATACAGATTGAAACAAATAGTTCTCGTGGTCCAGAATCCGCAAAATTAGAGTTTGGAACATTGAATAGCTTGTATCCATAGAACATCTGACGTAACATAGATAATAAATAAATAGGAGTTAATATCATTCCAATTGCCATTACAAAAGTAATTAGCATTTTTGGCATTAAAAGGTATTTTGGACTAGTAATTATTCCAAAAAATACTAATAATTCCGCAACAAAACCACTCATTCCTGGCAATGCAAGAGAAGCCATCGAAAAACTACTGAACATGGTAAATAGTTTTGGCATTGGGATCGATACCCCCCCCATTTCGTCGAGATAAACAAGACGTATTCTATCACAACTCGTTCCTGCCAAGAAAAAAAGCGCAGCACCAATAAATCCATGAGAGAGTATTTGTAAAATGGCACCGTTGAGTCCCATTCCGGTTATAGAACCAATTCCTATAATTGTGAAACCCATGTGAGATACAGAGGAATAGGCTATTCTTTTTTTTAAATTCCGTTGACCGAGAGAGGTTGAAGCTGCATAGATTATTTGAATCGTTCCCACTATTACCAACCAGGGAGAAAATATAGAATGAGCGTGGGGTAATAATTCCATATTGATCCGAATAAGTCCATATGCGCCCATTTTTAATAAGATTCCAGCTAGAAGCATACATGTACTGTAATGTGCTTCTCCATGGGTATCTGGTAACCACGTATGTAGGGGTATAATCGGCGATTTGACAGCATAAGCAATAAGGAATCCAAAATATAATATTATTTCCAATGCCACAGGATATGATTGATTAGTTAATTTTGAAAAATCTAATGTGGGTTCATTAGGGCCATATAAACCCATACCTAGAACTCCTATTAAGAGAAAAATGGAGCCCCCCGCAGTGTACAAAATAAACTTTGTGGCCGAGTAGAGACGTTTCTTTCCCCCCCACATGGATAAAAGTAAATAAACAGGAATTAATTCTAACTCCCACAGCATGAAAAAAAGTAAAAGGTCTCTAGAAGAAAATAATCCTATTTGACCGCTGTACATTGCTAACATGAGAAAATAGAACAATCGCGAATTTCGAGTAACTGGCCAAGCCGCTAAGGTAGCTAAAGTGGTGATAAATCCTGTCAGTAAAATAGGTCCTATGGAAAGCCCATCGATTCCCAGTCTCCAGTGAAAATCAAAAACATCTATCCATTTTAAATCTTCCTCCAATTGGGTTAATGGATCGTCCAATTGGAAATGATAACAGAAAACATAGGTTGTTAGAAGGAGTTCCAACGAGCATATACATATAGCATACCACCTAAACATCTTATTTCCTTTATGAGGAAGAAAGAAAATGGAAGAACCGACGGATATCGGCAAAACAACAAGTATTGTTAACCAAGGAAAATAACTCGTGATAAAGACAAGATACGTTTGACCAGAAAAACCCGTGCTCGGAATAGAATAATATATTTTCTCGAGTACGGGCTTTTGTCGGTAAAGAGGAATCAATTGATTCAAGTGGATTTTTTTGTAACGTATCAATAACCTAGACCCATGCTGCGAGTTGTTTCATATGATAAATAAACACGGACACTCAAAAAATCCGTGGGGCAGGCGGATTCACATCTCTTACAACCCACACAGTCCTCGGTTCTTGGTGCGGAAGCAATTTGCTTAGCTTTACATCCGTCCCAAGGTATCATTTCCAATACGTCTGTGGGGCAGGCTCGTACACATTGAGTACACCCTATACATGTATCATAAATTTTTACTGAATGTGACATTGGATCTATAAATTCCAGATTTTAACATCAAAAATTTTCAATCTGGTAGAAAATTAGTATTTATATTATAGACACCAGACGAAGCAGTGGTTTATTAAAATTTTAAGAATCAATATATTTCTAAATCTGTTCATGAGAAAAAGCCAAGAGACTTTGATTTCCGTTTCAAAAATCATGATCATACGAGTCACATGTGTAAATAAAAATTGGCCGACAAAACAAATTGATCAATCATTCAAATCAATATTTCAATATTCATATTTTCAATATGAAATATGAATATATAAAAATAAAACTAAATTAGTAATTTAATTTATTTTCGTAATATGATTAACATATTATTATTTAATAATATTATTTTTATTATTTTATTATAATATTTATAATATTATGCAGTATATTATTATATAATACATTTATATTATTATATAATACATTAAAAATACATTAAAAACATTAAAATTTAAATACATTAAAATTAAATAAAATAAACAAATAAAAAACGAAATAAAAAAATTATAATACCAATTAAATTAAGAATATAATTATTTTTCATTAATGGAATATGAAAGTGAAAGAATAGAAATAGAAAAATATTCCAATTTCATTTATATTTTCTTATGCTTTATCATGTTGTGTGGTGTCTTGATTTATATGATCATTATAACTGATTATTCAATATATGATCATGATAATTATCACTAATTATTCAACAAATTCGATTGATTGATACGAGTTGATTTTCTGTTTCGATGAATCGACGAAACAATAGCTAGACCAATAGCTGCTTCAGCAGCTGCAACAGCTATAATAAAGATTGAGAAAATGTTTCCTTTTAATTGGCGACTATCAAATATATCAGAAAATGTTACAAGATTAATATTAACCGAATTTAGTATAAGCTCAAGACACATAAGTGCTCTAACCATGTTTCGACTTGTGATCAATCCATAGAGACCGATAGAAAATAAATAAACACTCAAAAAAAGTACATGCTCGAACATCATTGACTAACTCCTTATCAATCTCGATTCATTTCAATATGAACAATTGAAGCGATTCGATTTTTTATTTATTTAGAACTTCTAAAATTCTAAAAACTTTTTAATTCTTTTAAAATTCTAAGTATTTATTATTGGCGAGCCATAGTAATTGCACCTATCAAGGAAACTAAAAGAATTATAGAAATTAGTTCAAAGGGAAGATAAAAATCTGTCGATAAATGAATCCCAATTTGTTGAACGTTACTTATTAGGTCCTGTTCTATAATCTGGTTTGATCTTGTAGTCCAAATAATTCCGTACCATGACGTATCTGGTATAGTAGTAATTAGTGAAAAAAGAATACTTGTACAAACCAGTGAAGTGACTCCATCTCCAATGGTCCAAAAATACGAATCATTGGAATATTCTGAACCATTCATGAACATTACCGCAAATATGATTAAGACATTTACGGCTCCCACATAAATAAGTAGCTGTGCGGCAGCTACAAAAAAAGAGTTCGATGGAATGTAGAATAAGGATATACAAACAAGAACCAATCCCAATGAAAAAGCAGAATAAATAGGATTGGTAAGTAATACTACCCCCAGACCCCCTAATATAAGAACTGACCCCAGAAATGCTACAAGAATATCATGTATTGGTCCAGGTAAATCCATTATGTATAATATGTAAAAAAAAAAATATATAAGTCAAATCATGACCTTACTAAATGGTCCAGGAAAGGAAAAGGGTTACCCCATTTTTATTGTATATGATATGTTCCTAATTGAATTAAATCTTAATATGGATTAATTTAATATTAATTTTATATATAGATATAATTATTTTATTGGGCCAATCCTACTTACTTTTTATCCAAAAGAAAAAGAATAAAAAAAGTAGTTGAAATTGTATATTTCGAAATTCCCGTGATAAAAATATTATAAGTTTAAATCAAAGAGTGATTCTCACCAATCTATAGTTACTAATTAAATCTATAGTTACTAATTATTATTTGTAGTTACTGACCAACCAAAATAAAAAAGTTTTGATCTTTTATATCAAAACAAAATCTTAGTAATCGGTAATCGTTCTTGAATCAAAGGGTTTATCTTTATCTATTTTGATTTGAGTCGAATTCATAACTGTTTGAATTGTGTAATCTTCAATTACTGACATTGGTAACCGACTCAAAGCAATTTGATTATAATTCAATTCGTGACGATCATAAGTAGAAAGCTCATATTCTTCAGTCATTGATAAACAGTTTGTTGGACAATACTCGACACAGTTACCACAAAATATACAGACCCCGAAATCAATACTATAATTAAGCAATTGTTTCTTTTTCATATCTCTTTCCAATCTCCAATCAACAACAGGTAGATCTATTGGGCATACACGAACACATACTTCGCAAGCAATACATTTATCAAATTCAAAGTGAATTCGACCACGAAAACGTTCTGACGTAATTGATTTCTCATAAGGATATTGAATAGTTACAGGTAAACGGTTTGTGTGGGATAAGGTAATTATGAAACTTTGACCAATATACCTTGCAGCTCGTATTGTTTGTTGACCATAATTCATGAACCCAGTTACCATGGGAAACATATTGTAGATATCCATAAATAAATTGATGTTTCTTTCTCTTGTTTGAAAGAGGTTATGAATCTAGAATATCGTTATCGTATTCTGTTATTTTATAGTGAAACAAGTTGGGAAGAAGTTGTCAATAATAGATTACCCAAAGAAATAGGTAAAAGAAATTTCCATCCAAGATTTAATAGCTGGTCCATTCTCATCCTAGGTAAAGTCCATCTTGTTGTGATAGAAATGAACAGAAACAAATAAGCTTTAACTAATGTAATAAAGATACCAATTGTCATTCCAAAGACTCCAGCTATTTTTTTTATTCCGAAAAGCTCAGGAATGGATATGTACGGAATAGATAAATTCCACCCACCTAAGTAAAGAACCGTTACGAATAACGAAGAAGCTAATAGATTTAGGTAAGAAGCAAGATAAAATAAACCAAATCTGATACCAGAATATTCGGTTTGATAACCTGCTACTAATTCCTCCTCTGCTTCTGGTAAATCAAAGGGCAATCTCTCACATTCAGCTAGAGAAGAAATTATGAAAACTATAAATCCTATGGGCTGACGCCATAGATTCCACCCCCAAAAGCCATATTTGGACTGTGCTTCAACTATATCAACTGTACTTGAACTGTTAGATAATTATAGTCGATAATAACATTACTGTTTCCATCGCTATTCCAAAACCGTACATGAGACCTCAGCTTCATACGGCTCCTCTATGGCCACAAATAAATGTAAGGACTAGTTCGATATTATCACCCCTTTTCTTTTGGGATAACTAGAATAAAGATATATCAGAGAGTCCGAAATTAAACCAATGGAATTCCGTTTGCTAGAATAAGAAAAAGTGCTTCGGAATTAATCTCATCCCTTATGATAATAAAAATGTATTTTTCTTTGTTCGGTAATAACTCAGCCCTTCAATAAAATACTCGTTATATCAATAAATCTAAAGAATTTAAAGAATTAGGAATTAGTCCATTAATTGTGATAGGAATTCCACCCATATGGATGGGAAAAAAGAATAAATAAATATCTTTTTTTTATTAATTCGATTATTACATTCCATTTCTTTTGTTCCTGTTCTTCTATCTCAGAAGAGGGTACTTTGAAAAAAAAAGAATAAGGGATTAATTCGTTCTGGATAGTCATTTCTTTAATCAGTGAATAGGAGCATACTCTAGATCGGAATCGTAGGGAAGTACTGCTTGATCATTTCTACCAACTTAAAGTCCCTATTTTTATTCGTTTTATAAATTGTAGAAATATCTCTTTTTTTGATACCTTACATTATCTCTATTACTAATCCTTTGTGCACTTTGGTGTTCCTAACCGTCCACTGATTTTTGATTGATCTACGGCATGGTAATAAATACAAGACAGTAATGAAAACTCCATACAGTTGATCTTTTACACCCGCTCCAAGATATGATGACTAATGAAAGAATCTTAATCTTGGGGTAAACAGTTTACACTGCTTATGTTTACTTCAACTTTATTCTTGTACATATGAAATGAGATTTTATCTTCTTACTGCAAACTTCTAAGTTGTTTTGTTTCACTCATATAACTATCTGGTTTAACTCATTGACCCGAATGATGAATAAAAAATAAAATACCTATTCAATACATTACATTCAACTTCTTTCCTTTACTTCTAGGAAAGAAGTATAAAGTTCATGTTCAACGAATCACACGTAGAGATATTGATAACACACATAGAGTTAATGGTATTTCATAACTAATAGATTGAGCAGCAGCTCGTAGACCACCTGAAAAGGAATATTTATTATTCGATCCGTATCCTGACATAAGAAGCCCAATAGGAGCAATACTTGAAATGGCGACCCATAAAAAAACACCTATACTGAGATCGGCTAAAATGAGGCGATACCCAAAAGGAATTACTAAATAACTTAGTAGAATTGATATGACCACTATAGACGGTCCAATACTAAACAAACGAACATCTCCTCTAGATGGGAGAAGGTCTTCTTTAAAAAGTAGTTTAGTTCCATCTGCTAGAGCTTGAAGAATTCCCAAGGGGCCGGCATATTCAGGCCCAATACGTTGTTGTATCGCTGCAGATATTTCTCTTTCTAACCACACAATTACTAGTACCCCTATTGTAATTCCCAATATAAGGGTCAAAATGGGTACAAAGATCCATATGAGTCCATATACTTCTTTTAAGGATTCCGATATAGAAAAAGAATTGATAGTTTGTACTTCTGTCGTATCAATTATCATTTCAACGATCAACCTCTCCCATAATGATATCTATACTACCTAGTATCGTCATGATATCAGCCAATTTCATTCTTTTAACTAGCTGAGGAAGAATTTGCAAATTTATGAAGCCGGGTGGACGAATTTTCCATCTCCAAGGGAAAACACTATTATCTCCTATCAAATAAATTCCTAATTCCCCTTTTGGGGCTTCTACTCTCACGTAAAGTTCTTGTTTCGACAATTCAAAATTGGGTGAAGGTTTTTTACTAATAAATCTATATTCAAAATCATTCCATTCGGAATTTTTTGCTCTATCAAAGCGTCGGACTTCTAAATTCTCATAGGGTCCTCCAGGAATTCCTTCTAGAGCCTGTTGAATTATTTTTATAGATTCCCTCATTTCACCGATTCGTACTAAATAACGAGCTAACGAATCTCCTTCTTTTTGCCATTGGACTTCCCAATCGAATTCATTGTAACACTCATAATTATCAATTTTACGAAGATCCCATTGTGTTCCAGAAGCTCGTAACATCGGTCCTGATAAACCCCAATTTATTGCTTCCTCTCCACCAATAATGCCCACTCCTTCGACTCGCTCCAAAAAAATGGGATTTCGCGTAATGAGTTTTTGATATTCAACAATTCCTGTTAAAAAATAATCGCAAAAATCCAAACATTTATCTATCCAGCCATAAGGTAGATCGGCAGCTACTCCTCCGATGCGGAAATAATTATGCATCATTCGCATACCTGTGGCGGCTTCGAATAAATCATATATCAATTCTCTCTCTCTGAAAATATAGAAAAAGGGAGTCTGCGCGCCGATATCCGCCATAAAAGGCCCAAGCCATAACAAATGAGAAGCTATACGGCTCAGCTCCAGCATAATTACTCTGATATAGCTAGCCCTTTTAGGTACTTGAACATTTTCCAGTTGTTCTGGTGCATTTACCGTTATTGCCTCTGTGAACATAGTAGCTAAATAATCCCAACGTGTTACATAAGGCAGATATTGTATAATTGTTCGGTTTTCCGCTATTTTTTCCATCCCTCTGTGTAAATAGCCCAATATGGGTTCACAGTCAATAACATCTTCACCATCGAGAGTAACGATCAGTCGAAGAACACCATGCATTGATGGGTGGTGAGGACCCATATTAACTATCATGAAATCTTTTTTTGTAGCCGGTACAGTCATATCTTTTCTTCCTTAATTCATTATTTCATGAATTCCTCAAAAAAGTAGGAGGTTCATCAAAATAAAAAATCTAATAACTACTATACTAATTCAAACGATTTAATTAACGATTTTTTGGCTCCCGAATATCCAACTGGTCAATTAATTTCTTATAACGCGCTCTATTTTTCTTTGACAAATAAGCCAGCAGACGTTGACGTTTTCTCAGAATTTTTTGTAGACCTCTTTGTGATAAAAAATCTCTTTTGTGCAATTCCAAATGTGAAGTAAGTCTTCGTATCTTATTGGTGAAACTTAATACTTGAAATTCAACAGAACCCCTGTTTTCTTCTTTTTCTTCTTGTGGAAGAAGTGAAATGAATGAATTTTTGACCATAAAACTTTTTTTATCTTTTTCTTTTCTTTCTTTTCCATGCCATGGATTTTACCGATCAGGAAAAATAAAATAATAATTATTATATTATGTCAATTTTTTTTAATCTAGTACACGCAAAAATTTAGATTTATCCGTTTCTATCTAAATCAAATTTTCCATTTGATTTAGATAGAAAAGAAAAGGATAATATATTTCTGCATTTACGAAAGAGAATGATTTCTTTGCACCTAAAAAGATTCTGTAGATTTCTTTCTAGATTCAATTGAATTGATACACAAGTAAATACGTATCATGTACCAGAACGTAACACACCATATGCGTACATCTTTCGGTTTTTATTTACTGAAAACGGCATGTGATATATAGGAAATATACTATTAAATAATTCTGAATCGTGGATACATACGTATCCTTGACATACTGAAACGACTACCATTATTGGTATCAAACCAATAGCGATTCATACAAGCTAAATCTTCTAATCGGTAATTGGGCCAAAGAAACAATTTGCATTTAATTAATTTATTTAAATCCGTATTAAGACGTTTGTCCTCATTCAAAAATTGTTCAGAGTTTCTTATGTTGTTTTCGTTGCAAAATACTGGATTTCTATTCACAATATCCCGATTATGAGAGTTGAAACAAATTAGAATTCTCAATTCTCTACGACGTCTAGGAGATAGAATATTTTCAGGAACAAAGAAATTATAATGATCTTGATCCCCATTCACAAATATATTGCCATGTCGTCCAGTGGATTTTTTCAAATTATTCTTATCAACATATCTTTTCTTTATGTATTTTCTATTAATTTGGTGTTTACTCTTATCGATCAATGAAATACTTATGGTTTGATATATAATGAATTTTCCATCCCTTCTTAAAGATAGACGAATTGGTTCGATAATTAATATTCCCCTTTTTATTAATTCTGTAAGAGCTAGATCTTTCTGAATCAGCATTACATCCAGATGCATCTCTCCTCTTTGAATCGAGGATATAGCAATTTCCCTTGGATTTATCAATCTAAGTAGGAGACAATATATCCTAACATTATTAATAATTTTTTGATTCAAGGGGTCATCCCATCTTAATTGAAAAATAAAATATTTTTTCAGGAACAAATCTAGTTCTCCTTCCTTATTTTTCTTGGATTGTTTTTTTTTTTTTTTACCTTTTTTAATGTTTGATCTCGTGCAATCCTCTTCAAGATATTCCTTTTGGTTTTGTTTTTGTGGATCTGATACAAGATTTGATTGACCCTCTTTTTCTTGGTTGGAATTTTGAAATTCTATTTTAACGGAATCTTTGATGTTTTGATTTTGACTAATATTTTTTTTATTTTGATTTTGACTAATATTTTTTTTATTTTGATTTTGACTAATATTTTTTTTATTTTGATTTTGACTAATATTTTTTTTATTTTGATTTTGACTAATATTTTTTTTATTTTGATTTTGACTAATATTTTTTTTATTTTGATTTTGACTAATATTTTTTTTATTTTGATTTTGACTAATATTTTTTTCATTTTGATTTTGACTAATATTTTTTTCATTTTGATTTTGACTAATATCATTTTCATAATAAATATTAGAAAGAAGTAATTTGATTGGTATGATCCACGGTTTAATCTTATATGCATCAAAAGGTAACACAAATTCTGGGAAGAACCAAGGTTCTAGATTTGATATGGTAGAATAATTTCGATTCATTCCCATCCAATCAAAAATTTTTTTTTGATGAGTCTTAGTCTTAGTATTTTTATTAGTATTTTTATAAATTTCGGTACCGATATACATATCGGTCCAGTCCTCAATATCACTATTGTTCTCAATATCACTATTGTTCTCAATATCACTATTGTTCTCAATATCACTATTGTTTCTAAGGCAAAAATGAAGAATTCTATAATCCAAATATTTTCTATCCAGATTTTTATGGGTATCAATAAAATATCCTTTTTTTAGGTAATCATCAATAGTCATATTTAGCAATACATAAAACGATTCGGGTTTCAGTGTGTATGAGTCCTTACTATCCCCATAATTTATATTCATGTGATAAAAGATCATATCTGTAGTGTTTTTTAAATTTTTCTTTTTGACTCATCGATAAATCCACTGCACAAAAATTTTCATTCATGTAATGAATTAATCGGTCTTTTTCTTTTTTATATGAATACAATTTCATTGATTCTTTATTTTGAATAGTACAACGTTGATTGACTCTATTTCGCCATTTTTTCGGTACTAATCGAGACCATTTGCTCCGAGAAAAATTATATTGATAATGACCCTTTAACCAGTTTTTCCATTTATTCATTCCAGACTTATTAATTTTCTTATGCCTTGATTTGGAATCAAACCTTGATTTGGAATCAAATATTCCTCGTGTCATACAATAATACTTTATCTTGTCTTTAATAAAAGGATAGGTCCCGTGATCGTGATATTGAAGTACAGATCTCAGGTGATGGTTGTTAAATAATTGGGTTTGTGACAATTTGTAAAATACATATGCTTGGGACAAGGAAGATAAGTCGTGATAAGTGTTTAAATCATTTCTAATATTAGGATTAGAAAAGGACTTTTTTATAGTCGAAATAAAGTTCATTGTATCTTGATCTGTTTCATCAATTCCTTCTTGATTTCTTTCATCGTTGTAAATGGATTCATTGATAATTGTTTTTTTTAAAAGTTGTGCATTAACCTTAGAAATGGTAACCATACATTGCAAGATATCTATGTATATTTTTTCAATGAAAGATTTCATAAAATAATGTGATTTGCGTATTAATCGGGTATTTTTTCTTTGAAGTATCTGCCAAATATGTTTTTGTAATTCCGGTCTTTTATCATGATAGGCTAGAACTATTTTCTTCTTGTCTTTTGTGATTCCTTCTATTTGATTCCTTATTGTGATTGTCTTATCAGCAAGATCTTTCATTTTTTTTTCTATGAGTAAATAATTTGTCCAATTCATAGATCGAATTTGAATGGTCGATTCGTGAATAATCTGATTATTTTTTTTTGAATCTTTTGCATTTTCATTTGGTTCATGTACTTTTCCCTTCCTCAATTCAAATAAAGAAATTTGGTTCACTTTTTCAAGTTTCTTCATTATTCGTTTTAGAACTAGAACTGTTCGTTTTAGAACTAGAACTATTCGTTTTAGAACTAGAACTATTCGTTTTAGAACTCGTTTTAGAACTCGTTTTAGAACTAGAACTATTTTGATGACCCATCTTTTTTTTTCTTTTGAAACTTTTAGAGAGTTCTTTTTTACTTTTCTAATTTTTTTTTTGAGTTCCTTATATATGGGTTCAAAAAAAGAAGGTTGCTTTCGGGGAGAACCAAAAGGGAGTTCCGTTTCCATTCCCCAAACTGTTAAAAAACAAAAATTTTCTTTTTTTCCTTTTTTTTTCATTGGATCTCCATGATGAGATCGTATTTTAGATCTTCGCCAAGGTTTTAAACGAAAAGGAAATAAAATCTTTATCTGAATACCATCTGTTAACCAATCTTGGGGAAATTCTGTTTCTGATAATGGAACACCATTATAGGTGCATTTAACATGTATTTCTCTATTCCATTCCTTCAAATCCTCATACCACTCGGGGAATTGGAATAATAACATACGTCCAATATTTTTAGCTATTATCAATGAAGGCAATACAATGTTTTTTCTAAAAAAAGATTGGGTTATCAGCATCAAACCTCTTATTGCTTGAGCAAATATAATGCTATCCCAAATTTCTGATATTGTTATCCGTTCATCTTCCTCTTTTTTTTTTTTCTCCTCGTCTTTTTTTTTCCCAGTGTTTGTCTCTTCCTCTTCCTCCTCAAAGTCGGAAGTTTCGGATTCTGGGTTTCCCCCCACGGAATTCCTAAAAATAAGATTAATTATTCGATATCTATATCTATCAAAAAAAGAAAAAAAAAAGACTTTGTCTATTCGATCCAAAAAAAGCGGGGAATGAACATTTGTTTGAAATATTTCCCAAATAACTGTTTTACGTCTTTGAGCACGCATGGATCCTTGGATTATACCCCGATTAAAATCTGGTTGTTGCGAATAACGTATCAAAGCCACCTCTTCTGCTTCTGCTTCTGCTTCTGCTTCTGCTTCTGCTTGATCAATATTATCAGTATCGGTATCCAGATTTTTATCAGTATAGATCACCACCCGTTTCGCTTTTCTTGAACAAATTTCATAATCTTCCTTCTGTTCTTCTCCATTTTCTTGATCCAGTCCTTCTAATTCATCGGTCAATTTGTATGACCATCGAGGAACCTTTTTACTGATTTCTTCTATTCCAATGGATTTTTTTTCTTCTATTCCAATGGATTTTTTTTCTTCTATTCCAATGGATTTTTTTTCAGTTGTTGTTTGATCATTTGGATTGGTTGTAATTATGTCGAATACAAATCTCAAGGATTTTGCTTTACTTTCTGAATTAATTCTTCTTTCTTCTTCCAATAAAAATAAAGAAGATTCATCGATTGACGTTAAGAAATTAACAATATAATTAAATGATGATTTCTCATCAAGCGGATTCTTTTCATGTTCAAATTCTCGAGAATTTTTAGAAATAGGAAAGAGCCCATGAATCTTATTTATCCAAAACGTTTCTATGGAATCTACATCTTCTTCTTCTGTAGAAGTAATTAAATCATTTGTAGAAGTAATTAAATCATTTGTAGAAGTAATTAAATCATTCATGATTGTATGTGAATAGAATTTTTTTATTGTTCTTATTGTTCCACGATACGGTCCGCTCAAAAAAGGATCATACGCTTTTGGCAAGTATTCTTGCTCATTCTCATCGTTGCATAATCTGGTCCTTTTTTCAAGTATATCTAGAGCAAGAGATATCCTTTCTTCTTCTTCTTCTTCTTCTTCTTCTTCTAGAGTTTTTATTCGACTTATCAATTCATTGCTCAAGTTGTATTTTTTTTGCTCATTGGTAGAAACCCAATAATCATATAGGTCTTCATGGGAAAATTTTTCTGTCATGTACAAAGACATTTTGCGTTCTATCATTTCCGAAAAAGTTGATAAACTAGGCGGATATGTAAAAGATATTATTTGTTTTCCATCACTTGAACACGTATAAAAAAAATATTGTGACATTTCATTTTGTACACTATTTTCAAATCGATTATTTTTTATATATCGCAATGGACGATTCCACCGCTTATAATCGAAAAGAAAAGTTACAATAGGTTTTTCAAAGTCAAAGCAGAAAAAAGTCTTTTCATTTTTCTCTTCTTCAAGTCTTCCCAATTCCCAATTATCTTGATAGGTATCAAGATAAGAATCTTCGTAAACTGGGCTATCTTTATCGCATGTGTCTTTAAAGTGAAAGTGGAATTCATGCTTTGTTTTTTCCTTTCCATTCACTCGGATCTCTTCCGTTTCATCTATTTTGTCCGGATCCTCCTTTTCTTCCGAATAAAGGGAAGGGTCTTTTTCGGTGGATCCCTCTTGTTCCTGTTTAGTCTCCTTCCTTTCGGAAGTTGTTTCTACATCGCTTTCTTCCTCACTTTCTACATCGCTTTCTTCCTCACTTTCTCCCCTTTCTTCCTTTTCTGAGGTTTCTTTCAGTTTCTTAGTGACAATAGGCGACGGCATTCTGCCTAAATAGTAGACACAGGTGATAAATAAGAGAATACTAAAAATTCGAGCCATAGAATTTCTCAATTCT
>NW_027020952.1:5000-10000 GCF_036884655.1 Musa acuminata AAA Group
GGGACGGTGCTGCCTCTCGCTTCGCTCGCTGTCCGCCGCTCGCCGCTCGCTCGTGCAGCCAAAAATGGCCAGTTTTGGCCCGTTTTTGGGCCGTTTTGGCCAGTTTTTGGCCTGTTCTTGCATTGCGCGGTGACCGTCGAGAGCGGAGCAAAACGTCAGCCATCTCAGCACCCTGGAACCCCCCGGGTGGCACAGGGCTGGATGGGGCTTTCGTATAGCAGGGACGGTGCTGCCTCTCGCTTCGCTCGCTGTCCGCCGCTCGCCGCTCGCTCGTGCAGCCAAAAATGGCCAGTTTTGGCCCGTTTTTGGGCCGTTTTGGCCAGTTTTTGGCCTGTTCTTGCATTGCGCGGTGACCGTCGAGAGCGGAGCAAAACGTCAGCCATCTCAGCACCCTGGAACCCCCCGGGTGGCACAGGGCTGGATGGGGCTTTCGTATAGCAGGGACGGTGCTGCCTCTCGCTTCGCTCGCTGTCCGCCGCTCGCCGCTCGCTCGTGCAGCCAAAAATGGCCAGTTTTGGCCCGTTTTTGGGCCGTTTTGGCCAGTTTTTGGCCTGTTCTTGCATTGCGCGGTGACCGTCGAGAGCGGAGCAAAACGTCAGCCATCTCAGCACCCTGGAACCCCCCGGGTGGCACAGGGCTGGATGGGGCTTTCGTATAGCAGGGACGGTGCTGCCTCTCGCTTCGCTCGCTGTCCGCCGCTCGCCGCTCGCTCGTGCAGCCAAAAATGGCCAGTTTTGGCCCGTTTTTGGGCCGTTTTGGCCAGTTTTTGGCCTGTTCTTGCATTGCGCGGTGACCGTCGAGAGCGGAGCAAAACGTCAGCCATCTCAGCACCCTGGAACCCCCCGGGTGGCACAGGGCTGGATGGGGCTTTCGTATAGCAGGGACGGTGCTGCCTCTCGCTTCGCTCGCTGTCCGCCGCTCGCCGCTCGCTCGTGCAGCCAAAAATGGCCAGTTTTGGCCCGTTTTTGGGCCGTTTTGGCCAGTTTTTGGCCTGTTCTTGCATTGCGCGGTGACCGTCGAGAGCGGAGCAAAACGTCAGCCATCTCAGCACCCTGGAACCCCCCGGGTGGCACAGGGCTGGATGGGGCTTTCGTATAGCAGGGACGGTGCTGCCTCTCGCTTCGCTCGCTGTCCGCCGCTCGCCGCTCGCTCGTGCAGCCAAAAATGGCCAGTTTTGGCCCGTTTTTGGGCCGTTTTGGCCAGTTTTTGGCCTGTTCTTGCATTGCGCGGTGACCGTCGAGAGCGGAGCAAAACGTCAGCCATCTCAGCACCCTGGAACCCCCCGGGTGGCACAGGGCTGGATGGGGCTTTCGTATAGCAGGGACGGTGCTGCCTCTCGCTTCGCTCGCTGTCCGCCGCTCGCCGCTCGCTCGTGCAGCCAAAAATGGCCAGTTTTGGCCCGTTTTTGGGCCGTTTTGGCCAGTTTTTGGCCTGTTCTTGCATTGCGCGGTGACCGTCGAGAGCGGAGCAAAACGTCAGCCATCTCAGCACCCTGGAACCCCCCGGGTGGCACAGGGCTGGATGGGGCTTTCGTATAGCAGGGACGGTGCTGCCTCTCGCTTCGCTCGCTGTCCGCCGCTCGCCGCTCGCTCGTGCAGCCAAAAATGGCCAGTTTTGGCCCGTTTTTGGGCCGTTTTGGCCAGTTTTTGGCCTGTTCTTGCATTGCGCGGTGACCGTCGAGAGCGGAGCAAAACGTCAGCCATCTCAGCACCCTGGAACCCCCCGGGTGGCACAGGGCTGGATGGGGCTTTCGTATAGCAGGGACGGTGCTGCCTCTCGCTTCGCTCGCTGTCCGCCGCTCGCCGCTCGCTCGTGCAGCCAAAAATGGCCAGTTTTGGCCCGTTTTTGGGCCGTTTTGGCCAGTTTTTGGCCTGTTCTTGCATTGCGCGGTGACCGTCGAGAGCGGAGCAAAACGTCAGCCATCTCAGCACCCTGGAACCCCCCGGGTGGCACAGGGCTGGATGGGGCTTTCGTATAGCAGGGACGGTGCTGCCTCTCGCTTCGCTCGCTGTCCGCCGCTCGCCGCTCGCTCGTGCAGCCAAAAATGGCCAGTTTTGGCCCGTTTTTGGGCCGTTTTGGCCAGTTTTTGGCCTGTTCTTGCATTGCGCGGTGACCGTCGAGAGCGGAGCAAAACGTCAGCCATCTCAGCACCCTGGAACCCCCCGGGTGGCACAGGGCTGGATGGGGCTTTCGTATAGCAGGGACGGTGCTGCCTCTCGCTTCGCTCGCTGTCCGCCGCTCGCCGCTCGCTCGCGCAGCCAAAAATGGCCAGTTTTGGCCCGTTTTTGGGCCGTTTTGGCCAGTTTTTGGCCTGTTCTTGCATTGCGCGGTGACCGTCGAGAGCGGAGCAAAACGTCAGCCATCTCAGCACCCTGGAACCCCCCGGGTGGCACAGGGCTGGATGGGGCTTTCGTATAGCAGGGACGGTGCTGCCTCTCGCTTCGCTCGCTGTCCGCCGCTCGCCGCTCGCTCGTGCAGCCAAAAATGGCCAGTTTTGGCCCGTTTTTGGGCCGTTTTGGCCAGTTTTTGGCCTGTTCTTGCATTGCGCGGTGACCGTCGAGAGCGGAGCAAAACGTCAGCCATCTCAGCACCCTGGAACCCCCCCCGGGTGGCACAGGGCTGGATGGGGCTTTCGTATAGCAGGGACGGTGCTGCCTCTCGCTTCGCTCGCTGTCCGCCGCTCGCCGCTCGCTCGTGCAGCCAAAAATGGCCAGTTTTGGCCCGTTTTTGGGCCGTTTTGGCCAGTTTTTGGCCTGTTCTTGCATTGCGCGGTGACCGTCGAGAGCGGAGCAAAACGTCAGCCATCTCAGCACCCTGGAACCCCCCGGGTGGCACAGGGCTGGATGGGGCTTTCGTATAGCAGGGACGGTGCTGCCTCTCGCTTCGCTCGCTGTCCGCCGCTCGCCGCTCGCTCGTGCAGCCAAAAATGGCCAGTTTTGGCCCGTTTTTGGGCCGTTTTGGCCAGTTTTTGGCCTGTTCTTGCATTGCGCGGTGACCGTCGAGAGCGGAGCAAAACGTCAGCCATCTCAGCACCCTGGAACCCCCCGGGTGGCACAGGGCTGGATGGGGCTTTCGTATAGCAGGGACGGTGCTGCCTCTCGCTTCGCTCGCTGTCCGCCGCTCGCCGCTCGCTCGCGCAGCCAAAAATGGCCAGTTTTGGCCCGTTTTTGGGCCGTTTTGGCCAGTTTTTGGCCTGTTCTTGCATTGCGCGGTGACCGTCGAGAGCGGAGCAAAACGTCAGCCATCTCAGCACCCTGGAACCCCCCGGGTGGCACAGGGCTGGATGGGGCTTTCGTATAGCAGGGACGGTGCTGCCTCTCGCTTCGCTCGCTGTCCGCCGCTCGCCGCTCGCTCGTGCAGCCAAAAATGGCCAGTTTTGGCCCGTTTTTGGGCCGTTTTGGCCAGTTTTTGGCCTGTTCTTGCATTGCGCGGTGACCGTCGAGAGCGGAGCAAAACGTCAGCCATCTCAGCACCCTGGAACCCCCCGGGTGGCACAGGGCTGGATGGGGCTTTCGTATAGCAGGGACGGTGCTGCCTCTCGCTTCGCTCGCTGTCCGCCGCTCGCCGCTCGCTCGTGCAGCCAAAAATGGCCAGTTTTGGCCCGTTTTTGGGCCGTTTTGGCCAGTTTTTGGCCTGTTCTTGCATTGCGCGGTGACCGTCGAGAGCGGAGCAAAACGTCAGCCATCTCAGCACCCTGGAACCCCCCGGGTGGCACAGGGCTGGATGGGGCTTTCGTATAGCAGGGACGGTGCTGCCTCTCGCTTCGCTCGCTGTCCGCCGCTCGCCGCTCGCTCGTGCAGCCAAAAATGGCCAGTTTTGGCCCGTTTTTGGGCCGTTTTGGCCAGTTTTTGGCCTGTTCTTGCATTGCGCGGTGACCGTCGAGAGCGGAGCAAAACGTCAGCCATCTCAGCACCCTGGAACCCCCCGGGTGGCACAGGGCTGGATGGGGCTTTCGTATAGCAGGGACGGTGCTGCCTCTCGCTTCGCTCGCTGTCCGCCGCTCGCCGCTCGCTCGCGCAGCCAAAAATGGCCAGTTTTGGCCCGTTTTTGGGCCGTTTTGGCCAGTTTTTGGCCTGTTCTTGCATTGCGCGGTGACCGTCGAGAGCGGAGCAAAACGTCAGCCATCTCAGCACCCTGGAACCCCCCGGGTGGCACAGGGCTGGATGGGGCTTTCGTATAGCAGGGACGGTGCTGCCTCTCGCTTCGCTCGCTGTCCGCCGCTCGCCGCTCGCGCAGCCAAAAATGGCCAGTTTTGGCCCGTTTTTGGGCCGTTTTGGCCAGTTTTTGGCCTGTTCTTGCATTGCGCGGTGACCGTCGAGAGCGGAGCAAAACGTCAGCCATCTCAGCACCCTGGAACCCCCCGGGTGGCACAGGGCTGGATGGGGCTTTCGTATAGCAGGGACGGTGCTGCCTCTCGCTTCGCTCGCTGTTCGCCGCTCGCCGCTCGCTCGCGCAGCCAAAAATGGCCAGTTTTGGCCCGTTTTTGGGCTGTTTTGGCCAGTTTTTGGCCTGTTCTTGCGTGGTGCGGTGACCGTCGTGAGCGGAGCAAAACGTCAGCCATCTCAGCACCCTGGAACCCCCCGGGTGGCACAGGGCTGGATGGGGCTTTCGTATAGCAGGGACGGTGCTGCCTCTCGCTTCGCTCGCTGTTCGCCGCTCGCCGCTCGCTCGCGCAGCCAAAAATGGCCAGTTTTGGCCCGTTTTTGGGCTGTTTTGGCCTGTTTTTGGGCTGTTCTTGTGTGGCGCGGTGACCGTCGTGAGCGGAGCAAAATGTCAGCCATCTCAGCACCCTGGAACCCCCCGGGTGGCACAGGGCTGGATGGGGCTTTCGTATAGCAGGGACGGTGCTGCCTCGCGCTTCGCTCGCTGTTCGCCGCTCTCCGCTCGCTCGCGCAGCAAAAAATGGCCAGTTTTGGCCCGTTTTTGGGCTGTTTTGGCCAGTTTTTGGCCTGTTCTTGCGTGCCGCGGCGACCGTCGTGAGCGGAGCAAAACGTCAGCCA
>NW_027020952.1:20000-21280 GCF_036884655.1 Musa acuminata AAA Group
CCTGGAACCCCCCGGGTGGCACAGGGCTGGATGGGGCTTTCGTATAGCAGGGACGGTGCTGCCTCTCGCTTCGCTCGCTGTCTGCCGCTCGCCGCTCGCTCGTGCAGCCAAAAATGGCCAGTTTTGGCCCGTTTTTGGGCCGTTTTGGCCAGTTTTTGGCCTGTTCTTGCATTGCGCGGTGACCGTCGAGAGCGGAGCAAAACGTCAGCCATCTCAGCACCCTGGAACCCCCCGGGTGGCACAGGGCTGGATGGGGCTTTCGTATAGCAGGGACGGTGCTGCCTCTCGCTTCGCTCGCTGTCCGCCGCTCGCCGCTCGCTCGTGCAGCCAAAAATGGCCAGTTTTGGCCCGTTTTTGGGCCGTTTTGGCCAGTTTTTGGCCTGTTCTTGCATTGCGCGGTGACCGTCGAGAGCGGAGCAAAACGTCAGCCATCTCAGCACCCTGGAACCCCCCGGGTGGCACAGGGCTGGATGGGGCTTTCGTATAGCAGGGACGGTGCTGCCTCTCGCTTCGCTCGCTGTCCGCCGCTCGCCGCTCGCTCGCGCAGCCAAAAATGGCCAGTTTTGGCCCGTTTTTGGGCCGTTTTGGCCAGTTTTTGGCCTGTTCTTGCATTGCGCGGTGACCGTCGAGAGCGGAGCAAAACGTCAGCCATCTCAGCACCCTGGAACCCCCCGGGTGGCACAGGGCTGGATGGGGCTTTCGTATAGCAGGGACGGTGCTGCCTCTCGCTTCGCTCGCTGTCCGCCGCTCGCCGCTCGCTCGTGCAGCCAAAAATGGCCAGTTTTGGCCCGTTTTTGGGCCGTTTTGGCCAGTTTTTGGCCTGTTCTTGCATTGCGCGGTGACCGTCGAGAGCGGAGCAAAACGTCAGCCATCTCAGCACCCTGGAACCCCCCGGGTGGCACAGGGCTGGATGGGGCTTTCGTATAGCAGGGACGGTGCTGCCTCTCGCTTCGCTCGCTGTCCGCCGCTCGCCGCTCGCTCGTGCAGCCAAAAATGGCCAGTTTTGGCCCGTTTTTGGGCCGTTTTGGCCAGTTTTTGGCCTGTTCTTGCATTGCGCGGTGACCGTCGAGAGCGGAGCAAAACGTCAGCCATCTCAGCACCCTGGAACCCCCCGGGTGGCACAGGGCTGGATGGGGCTTTCGTATAGCAGGGACGGTGCTGCCTCTCGCTTCGCTCGCTGTCCGCCGCTCGCCGCTCGCTCGTGCAGCCAAAAATGGCCAGTTTTGGCCCGTTTTTGGGCCGTTTTGGCCAGTTTTTGGCCTGTTCTTGCATTGCGCGGT
>NW_027020953.1:17500-22500 GCF_036884655.1 Musa acuminata AAA Group
TTGATAAGTGCTACAAGATCTCGTACATTGGAACCCATGGTTATGGACCCCAATCCGTTAGTATGGAACATTTTCTTTTCCAAGTGAAATCCCCTAGTATATGAAAGAATGAAAAAGTGCTTTCGTTGTTGCGGAATAAGAAGCCTTCGTATCTTAATGCATGTATTTAATTTATTCGGAGCTATTAGAGCGGGATCCACTTTTTGGGGAATATGAGTCGAAGCAATAACAAGAATATTTCTAGTGGAACATCTTTCACAATCTCTGGAGAGATAGTTCTCTAATAGACCGAGGGATAAGTAATTCGACTCATTCATATACAGATCATGAATGTTTGGAATCCATATTATGCAAGGAGACATTGCTTTTGCTAATTCGAATTGAAAGGTGATATCAAATCGGTCTATTTTCGGCGTCATATACATAGTTAGCAGCTCCGTATCAAGGTCATCATCAATATCGTCACTATCATCAATATCGATATCGTCACTATCATCAATATCGATATCGTCACTATCACTATCATCAAAATCGATATCATCAATAAAATAATCTTTAGGCTTGTCATCCGGGAACTTGTTCGGAAATACCGTAATGAAAGGAACATAGGGGTTTGTCGCTAGGTATTTGACCAAATAGGATCGTCCAGTTCCTATAGAACCTATCACTAAAATACTCCTAGAAGGGGATAGGGCTAAGCGGAGCGAAAAGGGTTTTCCATGAGATGGGAAATGAAAACTATTAGCCCCACACGAGGTTTGTGAATAAGTAATTGTCTGATAATGAGCAAGGAATATCCGTCTTTCTGCTAAACAGGATCCATTGAACTCATAATTCATTATATACTTGTCAACTAAGTATCGTAAGTAAATTGATCCCGGTTGTTCAATCATTTGATAACCAGAGTCATTCTTTGATAAATGATCACTATGAGTCAGACTCAATAGAATTTGATCAATCCTTTTTTCTGTCGTTAAGGTGGAGAACTGAACCAAGAATTCTCTTTCTTCATCATCAATCGAATCACTGTTCGCGACCCAGGATTCTATTTTCTCATCAATCCAATCACCGTTCACCTTTTTTCTTTTTCTTATCAATGAATGGATCTCTTTACTTGTACGACTTAGATGTCTCGTATTTCTCGAAAAAGTGATTCGATTGATGGGATTTGGTATGATACTTATGAGATTGATGGGATTTGATATGATACTTATGAGATCGATGAGATTGATATTCAAATATTTCTTCCTAGAACGTATTGATTTGACCCCACAAGCGACCAATAGCATGTTGCCGACCAAAAGCAAAACCCCGTATTTCTTCCAGAGAATCTCCTAATTGTTTCAGAACAACTAGAAAGAGATTCTTTAACCAGAAAGAATTCAGTTCAGATGTAGGATACCCATCCAAAAGTTTTCGCAACTCAATCATGTATGATGGAATCATCAAAGATTTGATCTTTTCTAACTCTGTCTGTAACTCACTAGAGGCTTGGGAAACAAAGAGAAGATGTATACGAACGAGATATCCAGCAACAAGAAGAAGGGAAAAGATTGAATAGAGGAACTCCAACTCCCGAGCATTTGTTGATCTCAGATGTGTCCATATCAATGGAACGGGTGACTCATTATTTCGATGAATCATTTCTTCGGACAGAAGAAGATTCTGTAAACACTCCCTCGAAATCTCACTTATCAGACTCAAAATCTCACTTATCAGAGTCCATTGTGGAAGAATCTTCTGAGGAATTGGCCATGATATATCTGATCCATGCATAATATCATGAAAAATGGATACAAATTTGTGACTGCTACTTAGTATCGACAATGGGTCTGAAAAAGTATCTAAAAGGGTGAAATTTAGATATTTGCACTCTGTCAAAGTAAGGAACCATGGCATATATGTTTGGAACGGATTCCATTTTGTTTGGAACAGATTCCATTTTGAGAGATTTGAAAAAGCACTATCTCGTTGAAAGGTTCTATACATCTGCCGTTTCTCAACGCATTTCTTTAGAGAAAGACTCCGTTTTTTTTTCCTCTTTCCGGATGGTAAATATTTCTCAGAACATGGAGTGTGAATCAAACCCATGTTTGAATTGAAACTGAGATACCGATGCAAGTTCTTCCCTTCTGAATCAGATAGATTCATATCTGAAAGAGGCTGACAATAAGTTCTTCCAAAATTGACTCTTTGTTTCTCTGTTAGAGGTGTTGCAGAAATGTCTGCGATCGAGTAAATAGCTCTACGAACGAATGGCTCGGATCGAATTGGAAAACGGAAAGATTTGTACAAGTTATACGTTTTGTCACCACTTTGTGGAAAATCTTTAGGTATGAATATGTTAGATACCTGTGACTCGATTGGTGAAATAGTCTCTCTCTCCAAAAAAATATGTTTTTTTTTACCGACGCACGAAGAAAATATTTTGTTGCGAATGAACAAGGTAGTGAGGAATTGTCCATATGTAAGATCATAATTATTGATACGGGTCTTTTCCACATAAAAAGGGAATCTTTTGTTACAATAGAACCAGAAGTGATTTGGATCATTCAAGAATCGAAGTCGATTTGCTTTATAAAAAGAAGATATCAATGAACTTCTATGAAATGGTTTCACGGGATTCAGCCAATTGTCTCGATCATGGAATATCATTGAGAAATAGGAATCCGTGTTATCAAAGGATTTCCTGCGATTATTTCTAGTATAGAATGAGTCAATCATCCACTCTGGTATCTTTTTGAACAAAAATGGTAATGTTGTTCCTCCATTGATAAAGAATTCCGGTCTTTGGGAAGTATCATGATCATCCAATAAGAAGGGTTTCAATTTATTCAAATGAACGATTTGAACACCTATTGATTCTAACAACTGATTGCGGAGTTGATCATTCGGACCTTTCAATTCACGGATGTGGATCTCGGACCTATGAATGGGGATATTCCCGATACTCACAAAGAAAAGGGGAAGTGACTTGGACAAAAAGGGAAGTGACTTGGACAAAAAGGGAAGTGACTTGGACAAAAAGAAACGAAGTGACTTAGACAAATTTTGTTTGTCGATAGCCTCGGACCAATCAATCGAATATTGATTAATACGTAACCGATCGAACACTACTTGAAAACGGTTCTTCTGTTCAGAAACGAAATGTTCCAAATGTTCCTGGAAATTCTTGCTCTCATTGGACCATTTGTATCTATATACATCAGGATCCCGATTCATGGATCTCTCGGTTCGAGAAAAAAGAGGATCAAACCATTTCTTCTGACTCTTTTTCAAATTCGATAAATGTTGGTTGATCGTATATTTCATTATAGTTATATGATTCAGAGTATCATTTCCTATTTGATCCCTTTGAATTCCATATTCGAAGTTGCGATCGGATCTATTCATTAAAAAGAATCGATTAGATACATTTCTTATGTACCCATAGGTGCTATATTGGATTTGAATCAGATTTCGGATCAATCTATATTGATTGACTGCCTCCATTATGTTGTTGCTAGCAAATACCGCTGTTTTTAGTTTTGGATCTTCCAAATCATTCCCGCAGTAGATCCGGACCGATTTTTTTCTGATCCTTCGATAAAAAGATTCATTCTCTTCATAAAAAAGAGGAGGTAGAACCAATAAAGATTTCTTTTTCGATTCATCTCTGGAGTTGAATACCTCATTCAAGAATTTTTTTTGATCCAACCCGTAGGAATCAATAGAAAAGGCAAATCCCCTATGATACACCAGATCCGGCTCGGTTATTGATAGAGTGAATAGATCTGCCATTTCTTGAAATCTCTCTTCTGATTCAAAATCGTGGTGTAACGTGTATCCCCTTTTGTTCCGGTCATGGAATAGATGAAATAAATCAAAAAATGGATTTTTGTTCAAGAATGAAATCTTATTGGAACTGTCCATATCCGGTTCATCCTTCGGAACCATATCACATCCCGGATCTGATGAAATAGGATGAATTGAGACGGTATTTTGTAAATACATAATTATCTTGAATATATCAACCATTTCTTTATTTTCCAATCGCCTGGAAGGGACAAAAGAAACATCTTGTTTTTTCTTCAAAAATTTCTGATCTCTAGTGGACCTCTCAATAGGATTCGAACCCAGATGAAGTTCTGACCATCTGTCAGAGAAAAAAGAACGAATTGATCTTGTAGGATTCCCAAGAAATTCTTCGATTTCTTCCGGAAGCAGATGATTATTCATCTGCTTCTCACGTTCCGTGAATAGCCGGGACATTGAGGAAGATCCAAAAAGGCATTTCGGGAATCGATCTGATTCTATCTCTGTTCGTTCCGTTTGAAGAAAGGAAGGATCCCAAAGAATCGATCTTTCTTTTAGTTGCTGAATGTCTGTTTGATCGATCAATGTGGGATATTCTGAATCCTCATTTCTAATGGAATCGAAATGATCTATGGATTGATCAGAAGATCCTTTCAATTGGCTAGAATCCCTTACTTGAACGAAAATAGATCTTGTGGAATCATATTGAATATTTGACAATACATTCCGTACCTTGCTAAAAAACCGATCCTTGTTTACCAACCACACATTGTCTAACCAAATCAAATTCTCTCTCGATACGTTCCTCAAAAAATCCGATTCGTGCTGATTCTTCCCCCAACTAACGAAGAGATCTTGGCGGAATTGCCACATATGAAATTGAACACAATTTTGCAAAGAAATACCCCACTTGTTTCTCGAGAAGAGATGGGAAACATGCTCAATATCATTTGATTGAATAGTTGCCTCAGCTCCTTGTTGTTTGAAGAAACCCTCCCCTTCAATTGGTCTTTTTTCACGAAAAGCAGACATGAGATAACAAATCAAGTCTTTCCCTAAGATTTCGAATAGCTGTCCCAAATTCAAGTTGATTATGTTTCGCTTCTTCCTCGGAGAAAGACGATCAAACAATTCCCAATCATGGTCCTTGCGGATCGGATCATCCGTATAGGATAAAAAAAGAAACTCCAGATATTCGCTATCTT
>NW_027020953.1:27500-32964 GCF_036884655.1 Musa acuminata AAA Group
ATGCTTAGTGTGTGACTCGTTAATTTTTCTTTAGAGTTTAGAGTTGGAATTAAAAAAAAATAGACTAAACCCTACTTAAACTTAATAACTATATAAAATAAATAAAAACAAAAATAAAAACAAAATAAACTAATAACCAACTTATTGCTTCGTATTGTCGAGATCCCAAGAAACAGTCACTATATGAGATGAGTGGATCAATCATATAGTTGCAGCAACTGCAACTAAAATCTTTTCCATAAAAAATCAGATTATGGGTTGTGAAACAAAAATAAAGGGATGTGGATAAATGGAAGGATGATAGAAAGAGAGAACAAAAATATCAATGATATATGATTCCAATATGTATGGTCTATGAATTACCTCATAAAGGCAATGTGATAAAGCATCAATACTGAATGAATATAAATAATATAAATAATAATAAAGAGCCTCGGGTTAATAAAAACTAAGGAGATTGACTCGAGAAGGAATTTTGTTGGGAGCTCCATTGCAGAGTTCAGGCCTAACCATTAACGGAGAAGCTATGGGAACGACGGAACCTGTGACTGCATAGGATTCTACTGAAAACGAATCCGAATAATTCATTGGGTGGGATGGCGGAACGAACCGAGAAAAAATTTATTTATTCTGAGAAGTCATGGGTTGACCTAGGAATAAAACAGTAAAGAGTAAATATTCGCCCGCGAAACCTTTATTTATTGAGATTACATTACAATATTTTGGCATCATTTGATAAGGGTAAAAATAAGGATCAAGGATCGTTATAAAATAAAAAGCATTATCTATAATTTATATCTATAAATATGCATAACATAAATATTCTAGCTGTATATCCTGTATATACATCTTCCTGTATAACAAAACAAATTCAATATTAATAAATGTCTTAGTGTATTAGTTTATTAAATACATGCGTATCTGTAATATTATTGAATCCTTTCATTCGCGAGGAGCTGGATGAGAAGAAACTCTCATGTCCGGTTCTGTAGTAGAGATGGAATTAAGAAACGACCATCAACTATAACCCCAAAAGAACCAGATTTCGTAAACAACATAGAGGAAGAATGAAGGGAATATCTTGTCGGGGCAATCGTATTTGTTTCGGCAGATACGCTCTTCAGGCACTTGAACCCGCTTGGATCACAGCTAGACAAATAGAAGCGGGGCGAAGAGCAATGACACGATATGCGCGTCGTGGTGGAAAAATATGGTTACGTATATTTCCCGACAAACCTGTTACAGTAAGACCTGCGGAAACACGTATGGGTTCGGGGAAGGGATCCCCCGAATATTGGGTATCCGTTGTTAAACCAGGTCGAATACTTTATGAAATGGGCGGAGTATCAGAAGCTGTAGCCAAAGCAGCTATTTCACTAGCTGCGTCCAAAATGCCTATACGAACTCAATTTGTCAGGATAGGTATGTAGAACTAAACAGTGTATTGAGGATGAAAAAACAACGGCAAGTTTATTTATTTCTGGACAGAGAATATTTCTTTTTTCCTTCATCCTTTGCATTAAAATAACGGATTCCAATAAAATGATATGATTCAACCTCAGACCCTTTTGAATGTAGCGGATAACAGCGGAGCTCGAGAATTGATGTGTATTCGAATCATAGGAGCTGGTAATCATCGATATGCTCATATTGGTGACGTTATTGTTGCTGTAATCAAAGAAGCAGTGCCTAATATGCCACTAGAAAGATCGGAAATAATTAGAGCTGTAATTGTACGTACTTGTAAAGAACTCAAACGTGACAACGGTATGATAATACGATATGATGACAATGCTGCGGTTGTCATTGATCAAGAAGGAAATCCAAAAGGAACTCGAGTTTTTGGTGCGATCGCTCGGGAATTGAGACAGTTGAATTTTACTAAAATAGTTTCATTGGCTCCCGAGGTATTATAAATACTACTAGATGGGACTATGATATATCAGAACATCTAAAATAGATCAAATTTAGTAGATTAGTAGATTGTGTCTCACGCATATACTTTTAATAATAAATAATTTTATAATAATAAAAAAAAAAAAAAAAGAAAGAAAATAAAACAAAGAAAAAAAGGAAACATGTTGATTATATCAAAATTAGGAGGCACCAATAATTATAGTTCGTCATGGGTAAGGACACTATTGCCGATATAATAACTTCTATAAGAAATGCTGACATGAATAAAAAAGGAACGGTTCGAATAGCATCTACTAATATCACCGAAAATATTGTGAAAATACTTCTACGAGAAGGTTTTATTGAAAACGTTCGGAAACATCAGGAAGGTAACAAATATTTCTTGGTTTCAACTCTGCGACATAGAAAGACTAGGAAAAGAATACACAGAACTATTTTAAAGCGTATCAGCCGACCCGGTTTACGCATTTATTCCGACTATCAACAAATTCCTAAGATTTTAGGTGGAATAGGAATTGTAATTCTTTCTACTTCCCGAGGTATAATGACAGATCGAGAAGCTCGACGAGAAAAAATTGGAGGCGAACTTTTGTTATATATATGGTGATCCTCCTCCTCTGGTATCCTAATTTTCTCTCTAACTTCCTATTTGTGAAATAGAGAGGAAAAGTGAGTTATATAACTCTTCCTCCATTAGTTGATACTTCAAGGAAGTTACCTGGAATGAAAGAACAAAAATTTATTCATGAAGGTTTAATTACTGAATCACTTCCCAACGGTATGTTTCGGGTCCGCCTAGATAATAAAGATGTAATTCTAGGTTATGTTTCGGGAAGGATCCGGCGCAGTTTTATACGGATACTACCTGGGGATAGAGTCAAAATTGAAGTAAGTTGTTATGATTCAACCAGGGGACGTATAATTTATAGACTTCGCAACAAAGATTCGAATGATTAGGTGATTTTTAAAGCATTCCTTTCATGACGATACAATTCGAAGTTAAAAAAAAAAATTCAAGAGACTTATTTTCTTCCAAGGAATAGATTAAAAATTAAGGTAAGGAATAAGAAATATGAAAATAAGGGCTTCCGTTCGTAAAATTTGTGAAAAATGTCGACTGATCCGTAGGCGCGGACGAATTATAGTGATTTGTTCCAATCCGAGACATAAACAGAGACAGGGATAATCTTTCTAAAAAAGAACTTTCTAAAGAAAAGACAAAAATAAAGGATTTCTTTTAATATGAAATGGATATTTCCGTATCTTTTCTTTCCGTATATTTCTGACTTATATTTATAAGATGATAAAATATGACAAAAGCTATACCAAGAATCGGTTCACGTAGGAATGGGCGTATTGGTTCACGTAAGAATGGACGTAGAATACCAAAAGGAATTATTCACGTTCAAGCAAGTTTCAACAATACCATTGTAACTGTTACAGATGTACGAGGTCGGGTGGTTTCCTGGGCCTCCGCTGGTACTTCCGGATTCAAAGGGACAAGAAGAGGGACACCCTATGCTGCTCAAGCGGCGGCATTAAATGCTATTCGTACAGTAGTTAATCAGGGTATGCAACGAGCAGAAGTTATGATAAAAGGTCCTGGTCTCGGAAGAGATGCAGCATTACGAGCCATTCGTAGAAGTGGTATACTATTAAGTTTCGTACGTGATGTAACACCTATGCCACATAATGGATGTCGACCCCCTAAAAAAAGACGTGTGTAGAAATAAGAAAAAAACGGATTTCAAGAGAAATAAATAATTCAATGATCTGATCAAATAATAGTATTAGTATAGTATGGTTCGAGAGGAAGTAGCAGGATCCACTCGAACACTACAGTGGAGGTGTGTTGAATCGAGAGTAGACAGTAAACGTCTTTATTATGGTCGTTTCGTTCTGTCCCCGCTTATGAAAGGTCAAGCCGATACTATAGGTATTGCCATGCGAAGGGCTTTACTTGGAGAAATAGAAGGAACATGTATCACACGTGCAAACTCTGAGAAAGTGCCGCATGAATATTCTACGATAATAGGTATTGAAGAATCGGTACATGAAATTTTACTAAATTTGAAAGAAATTGTATTGAGAAGTAATATATATGGAGTTAGAGACGCATCCATTTGCGCCAGGGGCCCTAAATACGTAACCGCTCAAGATATCATCTCACCACCTTCCGTGGAAATAGTTGACACAACACAACATATAGCTAACCTGACGGAACCAATTGATTTGTGTATTGGATTACAAATCAGGCGAGATCGTGGATATCGTACGAAACCAACAACTAACTCTCAAAATGGAAGTTATCCTATAGATGCTGTATCTATGCCTGTTCGAAATGCGAATCATAGTATTCATTCTTATGGGAATGGGAATGAAAAACAAGAGATACTTTTTCTAGAAATATGGACGAATGGAAGTTTAACTCCTAAGGAAGCACTTTATGAAGCTTCTCGTAATTTAATTGATTTATTTATTCCTTTTCTACATGCGGAGGAAGAGGACATTAATTTCAAAGAAAATAAAAACAGGTTTACTCTACCCATTTTTACCTTTCAAGATAGATTAACTAATCTAAAGAAAAACAAAAAAGAAATTCCATTGAAATGTATTTTTATTGACCAATCAGAATTACCTTCCAGGACCTATAATTGTCTCAAAAGGTCCAATATACACACATTATTGGACCTTTTGAATAAGAGTCAAGAAGATCTTATGAGAATTGAATATTTTCGCATAGAAGATGTAAAAGAGATATCGGACACTCTACAAAAGCATTTCGCAATTGATTTACCTAAGAATCAATTTTTATTTTAAATCCATGATAATTATTTCATCTTCTTTTTCTAATAAAAATAGAAAGAAAAATTTATAAAGAAAAAGAAGAAAATTTGTTTTTAATCTTTTTGGCACAATCCGTATTTTCGTGGAATGATCATAATCAAATTAATGTATCTAAGAATAGTGACTTTGAAGTCACTATTCTTAGATACATTAATCATGGTATTTCACGGTTGAATCAATTTAAAAAAGACCTAAAGTTAGCGATTTATCAATAGGTAATGTTGCTCCAATACCTAACCAAAGAGCTACTGCGGTACCGATCAAAAAGACTGTTGTAGCTACTGGACGACGAAATGGATTTTGGAATTTATTAACATTCTCCAAAAAAGGTACTGTCAATAATCCCGTTGGTACTGAAACCATTAAAAGAACACCTAATAACTTATTGGGTACTGTGCGGAGTATTTGAAATACGGGAAAGAAGTACCATTCGGGTAATATTTCCAAAGGAGTTGCAAATGGATCCGCCGGTTCACCAATCATTGACGGTTCTAGAACTGCCAAGCCTACATTACATGCAATAGTACCTAGAATTACTACTGGAAAAATATATAAAAGATCATTGGGCCATGCGGGTTCTCCATAATAATTATGCCCCATCCCTTTAGCCAATTTAGCTCTTAATACAGGATCGTTCAAGTCAGGTTTCTTTGTTATTGGGATAGGTGAATTCTTATGGATCCATCCCCCGAAGGAACCG
>NW_027020954.1:2500-7500 GCF_036884655.1 Musa acuminata AAA Group
CACCGCGCAAAGCAAGAACAGGCCAAAAACTGGCCAAAACGGCCCAAAAACGGGCCAAAACTGGCCATTTTTGGCTGCGCGAGCGAGCGGCGAGCGGCGGACAGCGAGCGAAGCGAGAGGCAGCACCGTCCCTGCTATACGAAAGCCCCATCCAGCCCTGTGCCACCCGGGGGGTTCCAGGGTGCTGAGATGGCTGACGTTTTGCTCCGCTCTCGACGGTCACCGCGCAACGCAAGAACAGGCCAAAAACTGGCCAAAACGGCCCAAAAACGGGCCAAAACTGGCCATTTTTGGCTGCGCGAGCGAGCGGCGAGCGGCGGACAGCGAGCGAAGCGAGAGGCAGCACCGTCCCTGCTATACGAAAGCCCCATCCAGCCCTGTGCCACCCGGGGGGTTCCAGGGTGCTGAGATGGCTGACGTTTTGCTCCGCTCTCGACGGTCACCGCGCAACGCAAGAACAGGCCAAAAACTGGCCAAAACGGCCCAAAAACGGGCCAAAACTGGCCATTTTTGGCTGCGCGAGCGAGCGGCGAGCGGCGGACAGCGAGCGAAGCGAGAGGCAGCACCGTCCCTGCTATACGAAAGCCCCATCCAGCCCTGTGCCACCCGGGGGGTTCCAGGGTGCTGAGATGGCTGACATTTTGCTCCGCTCACGACGGTCGCCGCGGCACACAAGAACAGCCCAAAAACAGGCCAAAACAGCCCAAAAACGGGCCAAAACTGGCCATTTTTGGCTGCGCGAGCGAGCAGCGAGCGGCGGACAGCGAGCGAAGCGAGAGGCAGCACCGTCCCTGCTATACGAAAGCCCCATCCAGCCCTGTGCCACCCGGGGGGTTCCAGGGTGCTGAGATGGCTGACGTTTTGCTCCGCTCACGACGGTCGCCGCGGCACGCAAGAACAGGCCAAAAACTGGCCAAAACAGCCCAAAAACGGGCCAAAACTGGCCATTTTTTGCTGCGCGAGCGAGCGGAGAGCGGCGAACAGCGAGCGAAGCGCGAGGCAGCACCGTCCCTGCTATACGAAAGCCCCATCCAGCCCTGTGCCACCCGGGGGGTTCCAGGGTGCTGAGATGGCTGACATTTTGCTCCGCTCACGACGGTCACCGCGCCACACAAGAACAGCCCAAAAACAGGCCAAAACAGCCCAAAAACGGGCCAAAACTGGCCATTTTTGGCTGCGCGAGCGAGCGGCGAGCGGCGAACAGCGAGCGAAGCGAGAGGCAGCACCGTCCCTGCTATACGAAAGCCCCATCCAGCCCTGTGCCACCCGGGGGGTTCCAGGGTGCTGAGATGGCTGACGTTTTGCTCCGCTCACGACGGTCACCGCACCACGCAAGAACAGGCCAAAAACTGGCCAAAACAGCCCAAAAACGGGCCAAAACTGGCCATTTTTGGCTGCGCGAGCGAGCGGCGAGCGGCGAACAGCGAGCGAAGCGAGAGGCAGCACCGTCCCTGCTATACGAAAGCCCCATCCAGCCCTGTGCCACCCGGGGGGTTCCAGGGTGCTGAGATGGCTGACGTTTTGCTCCGCTCTCGACGGTCACCGCGCAATGCAAGAACAGGCCAAAAACTGGCCAAAACGGCCCAAAAACGGGCCAAAACTGGCCATTTTTGGCTGCGCGAGCGGCGAGCGGCGGACAGCGAGCGAAGCGAGAGGCAGCACCGTCCCTGCTATACGAAAGCCCCATCCAGCCCTGTGCCACCCGGGGGGTTCCAGGGTGCTGAGATGGCTGACGTTTTGCTCCGCTCTCGACGGTCACCGCGCAATGCAAGAACAGGCCAAAAACTGGCCAAAACGGCCCAAAAACGGGCCAAAACTGGCCATTTTTGGCTGCGCGAGCGAGCGGCGAGCGGCGGACAGCGAGCGAAGCGAGAGGCAGCACCGTCCCTGCTATACGAAAGCCCCATCCAGCCCTGTGCCACCCGGGGGGTTCCAGGGTGCTGAGATGGCTGACGTTTTGCTCCGCTCTCGACGGTCACCGCGCAATGCAAGAACAGGCCAAAAACTGGCCAAAACGGCCCAAAAACGGGCCAAAACTGGCCATTTTTGGCTGCACGAGCGAGCGGCGAGCGGCGGACAGCGAGCGAAGCGAGAGGCAGCACCGTCCCTGCTATACGAAAGCCCCATCCAGCCCTGTGCCACCCGGGGGGTTCCAGGGTGCTGAGATGGCTGACGTTTTGCTCCGCTCTCGACGGTCACCGCGCAATGCAAGAACAGGCCAAAAACTGGCCAAAACGGCCCAAAAACGGGCCAAAACTGGCCATTTTTGGCTGCACGAGCGAGCGGCGAGCGGCGGACAGCGAGCGAAGCGAGAGGCAGCACCGTCCCTGCTATACGAAAGCCCCATCCAGCCCTGTGCCACCCGGGGGGTTCCAGGGTGCTGAGATGGCTGACGTTTTGCTCCGCTCTCGACGGTCACCGCGCAATGCAAGAACAGGCCAAAAACTGGCCAAAACGGCCCAAAAACGGGCCAAAACTGGCCATTTTTGGCTGCACGAGCGAGCGGCGAGCGGCGGACAGCGAGCGAAGCGAGAGGCAGCACCGTCCCTGCTATACGAAAGCCCCATCCAGCCCTGTGCCACCCGGGGGGTTCCAGGGTGCTGAGATGGCTGACGTTTTGCTCCGCTCTCGACGGTCACCGCGCAATGCAAGAACAGGCCAAAAACTGGCCAAAACGGCCCAAAAACGGGCCAAAACTGGCCATTTTTGGCTGCGCGAGCGAGCGGCGAGCGGCGGACAGCGAGCGAAGCGAGAGGCAGCACCGTCCCTGCTATACGAAAGCCCCATCCAGCCCTGTGCCACCCGGGGGGTTCCAGGGTGCTGAGATGGCTGACGTTTTGCTCCGCTCTCGACGGTCACCGCGCAATGCAAGAACAGGCCAAAAACTGGCCAAAACGGCCCAAAAACGGGCCAAAACTGGCCATTTTTGGCTGCACGAGCGAGCGGCGAGCGGCGGACAGCGAGCGAAGCGAGAGGCAGCACCGTCCCTGCTATACGAAAGCCCCATCCAGCCCTGTGCCACCCGGGGGGTTCCAGGGTGCTGAGATGGCTGACGTTTTGCTCCGCTCTCGACGGTCACCGCGCAATGCAAGAACAGGCCAAAAACTGGCCAAAACGGCCCAAAAACGGGCCAAAACTGGCCATTTTTGGCTGCACGAGCGAGCGGCGAGCGGCGGACAGCGAGCGAAGCGAGAGGCAGCACCGTCCCTGCTATACGAAAGCCCCATCCAGCCCTGTGCCACCCGGGGGGGGTTCCAGGGTGCTGAGATGGCTGACGTTTTGCTCCGCTCTCGACGGTCACCGCGCAATGCAAGAACAGGCCAAAAACTGGCCAAAACGGCCCAAAAACGGGCCAAAACTGGCCATTTTTGGCTGCACGAGCGAGCGGCGAGCGGCGGACAGCGAGCGAAGCGAGAGGCAGCACCGTCCCTGCTATACGAAAGCCCCATCCAGCCCTGTGCCACCCGGGGGGTTCCAGGGTGCTGAGATGGCTGACGTTTTGCTCCGCTCTCGACGGTCACCGCGCAATGCAAGAACAGGCCAAAAACTGGCCAAAACGGCCCAAAAACGGGCCAAAACTGGCCATTTTTGGCTGCGCGAGCGAGCGGCGAGCGGCGGACAGCGAGCGAAGCGAGAGGCAGCACCGTCCCTGCTATACGAAAGCCCCATCCAGCCCTGTGCCACCCGGGGGGTTCCAGGGTGCTGAGATGGCTGACGTTTTGCTCCGCTCTCGACGGTCACCGCGCAATGCAAGAACAGGCCAAAAACTGGCCAAAACGGCCCAAAAACGGGCCAAAACTGGCCATTTTTGGCTGCACGAGCGAGCGGCGAGCGGCGGACAGCGAGCGAAGCGAGAGGCAGCACCGTCCCTGCTATACGAAAGCCCCATCCAGCCCTGTGCCACCCGGGGGGTTCCAGGGTGCTGAGATGGCTGACGTTTTGCTCCGCTCTCGACGGTCACCGCGCAATGCAAGAACAGGCCAAAAACTGGCCAAAACGGCCCAAAAACGGGCCAAAACTGGCCATTTTTGGCTGCACGAGCGAGCGGCGAGCGGCGGACAGCGAGCGAAGCGAGAGGCAGCACCGTCCCTGCTATACGAAAGCCCCATCCAGCCCTGTGCCACCCGGGGGGTTCCAGGGTGCTGAGATGGCTGACGTTTTGCTCCGCTCTCGACGGTCACCGCGCAATGCAAGAACAGGCCAAAAACTGGCCAAAACGGCCCAAAAACGGGCCAAAACTGGCCATTTTTGGCTGCACGAGCGAGCGGCGAGCGGCGGACAGCGAGCGAAGCGAGAGGCAGCACCGTCCCTGCTATACGAAAGCCCCATCCAGCCCTGTGCCACCCGGGGGGTTCCAGGGTGCTGAGATGGCTGACGTTTTGCTCCGCTCTCGACGGTCACCGCGCAATGCAAGAACAGGCCAAAAACTGGCCAAAACGGCCCAAAAACGGGCCAAAACTGGCCATTTTTGGCTGCACGAGCGAGCGGCGAGCGGCGGACAGCGAGCGAAGCGAGAGGCAGCACCGTCCCTGCTATACGAAAGCCCCATCCAGCCCTGTGCCACCCGGGGGGTTCCAGGGTGCTGAGATGGCTGACGTTTTGCTCCGCTCTCGACGGTCACCGCGCAATGCAAGAACAGGCCAAAAACTGGCCAAAACGGCCCAAAAACGGGCCAAAACTGGCCATTTTTGGCTGCACGAGCGAGCGGCGAGCGGCGGACAGCGAGCGAAGCGAGAGGCAGCACCGTCCCTGCTATACGAAAGCCCCATCCAGCCCTGTGCCACCCGGGGGGTTCCAGGGTGCTGAGATGGCTGACGTTTTGCTCCGCTCTCGACGGTCACCGCGCAATGCAAGAACAGGCCAAAAACTGGCCAAAACGGCCCAAAAACGGGCCAAAACTGGCCATTTTTGGCTGCACGAGCGAGCGGCGAGCGGCGGACAGCGAGCGAAGCGAGAGGCAGCACCGTCCCTGCTATACGAAAGCCCCATCCAGCCCTGTG
>NW_027020954.1:17500-18906 GCF_036884655.1 Musa acuminata AAA Group
GGGGGTTCCAGGGTGCTGAGATGGCTGACATTTTGCTCCGCTCACGACGGTCGCCGCGGCACACAAGAACAGCCCAAAAACAGGCCAAAACAGCCCAAAAACGGGCCAAAACTGGCCATTTTTGGCTGCGCGAGCGAGCAGCGAGCGGCGGACAGCGAGCGAAGCGAGAGGCAGCACCGTCCCTGCTATACGAAAGCCCCATCCAGCCCTGTGCCACCCGGGGGGTTCCAGGGTGCTGAGATGGCTGACGTTTTGCTCCGCTCACGACGGTCGCCGCGGCACGCAAGAACAGGCCAAAAACTGGCCAAAACAGCCCAAAAACGGGCCAAAACTGGCCATTTTTTGCTGCGCGAGCGAGCGGAGAGCGGCGAACAGCGAGCGAAGCGCGAGGCAGCACCGTCCCTGCTATACGAAAGCCCCATCCAGCCCTGTGCCACCCGGGGGGTTCCAGGGTGCTGAGATGGCTGACATTTTGCTCCGCTCACGACGGTCACCGCGCCACACAAGAACAGCCCAAAAACAGGCCAAAACAGCCCAAAAACGGGCCAAAACTGGCCATTTTTGGCTGCGCGAGAGCGAGCGGCGAGCGGCGAACAGCGAGCGAAGCGAGAGGCAGCACCGTCCCTGCTATACGAAAGCCCCATCCAGCCCTGTGCCACCCGGGGGGTTCCAGGGTGCTGAGATGGCTGACGTTTTGCTCCGCTCACGACGGTCACCGCACCACGCAAGAACAGGCCAAAAACTGGCCAAAACAGCCCAAAAACGGGCCAAAACTGGCCATTTTTGGCTGCGCGAGCGAGCGGCGAGCGGCGAACAGCGAGCGAAGCGAGAGGCAGCACCGTCCCTGCTATACGAAAGCCCCATCCAGCCCTGTGCCACCCGGGGGGTTCCAGGGTGCTGAGATGGCTGACGTTTTGCTCCGCTCTCGACGGTCACCGCGCAATGCAAGAACAGGCCAAAAACTGGCCAAAACGGCCCAAAAACGGGCCAAAACTGGCCATTTTTGGCTGCGCGAGCGGCGAGCGGCGGACAGCGAGCGAAGCGAGAGGCAGCACCGTCCCTGCTATACGAAAGCCCCATCCAGCCCTGTGCCACCCGGGGGGTTCCAGGGTGCTGAGATGGCTGACGTTTTGCTCCGCTCTCGACGGTCACCGCGCAATGCAAGAACAGGCCAAAAACTGGCCAAAACGGCCCAAAAACGGGCCAAAACTGGCCATTTTTGGCTGCGCGAGCGAGCGGCGAGCGGCGGACAGCGAGCGAAGCGAGAGGCAGCACCGTCCCTGCTATACGAAAGCCCCATCCAGCCCTGTGCCACCCGGGGGGTTCCAGGGTGCTGAGATGGCTGACGTTTTGCTCCGCTCTCGACGGTCACCGCGCAATGCAAGAACAGGCCAAAAACTGGCCAA
>NW_027020955.1:0-10000 GCF_036884655.1 Musa acuminata AAA Group
CCGCTCTACCGTAGTTTTTTGCAGATAATCCCAATTTTGGTTTAATAGTGCATCCCAATAGGGGACGACCATACTTGTTCAACTTATCTCTTTCAACCTGAATGCCGTGAGGCGGGCCTTGGAAAGTTTTGGAATAAGAAGTGGGAATTCGCAGATCCTCCAGACGTAGAGCTCGTAAGGCTTTGAAACCAAATACATTACCCACAATGGAAGTAAACATGTTAGTAACAGAACCTTCTTCAAAAAGGTCTAAAGGATAAGCTACATAAGCAATATATTGATTTTCCTCCCCAACAACGGCCTCGATGTGGTAGCATCGCCCTTTGTAACGATCAAGACTGGTAAGTCCATCAGTCCACACAGTTGTCCATGTACCAGTAGAAGATTCGGCAGCTACCGCAGCCCCTGCTTCTTCGGGCGGAACTCCAGGTTGAGGAGTTACTCGGAATGCTGCCAAGATATCAGTATCTTTGACTTCGTAGTCAGGAGTATAATAATTCAATTTGTAATCTTTAACACCAGCTTTAAATCCAACACTTGCTTTAGTCTCTGTTTGTGGTGACATAAGTCCCTCCCTACAACTCATGAATTAAGAATTCTCACAACGACAAGGTCTACTCGATATAGATTATGCATGAATGAAACCTTTGACAAAAATAAAAATAAAAAAAAAGAAAAAAAATATTCAACTAATATTATCAACTAATTTCAATGTTATGTTAAAATGAAATGGTTCATTATTAGACCATGTATTTGATTCATCAAATACATCATTATTGTATACTCCAAATACATCATTATTGTATACTCTTTGATATATATGGCGCAACCCAAACCCAATGTTTGTTTTGCAAGTTTACAATAAAATCAAATGGATCTCCTTCTTATTTTGAATCCAAATACTAAGAAAAATTCACTCTTGACAGTGATATATGTTGTATATGTAAATCCTAGATGTGAAAATAGGCATAATTCATCCTAAAAGGGTATAAAGAATAGATAGGCGGAAATCCAATATCTATTCAAAAAAAAAAAAGAACAATGGCCAATTAGATCGAAATAATGAATCATAAATGGAGTTCGGGTTCGAATTCTATAGATAATAGAATCTAATACGGATGGTTTTTCTATAATGATAGAGAAATGAAAGAGACTTACTCGTGATTTCATGTACTTAATATTTCTTTTGAAAAAAAGAAGGATTGGCTGAACTTGAAAATTGACTCATTGAATGAGTAATTGAATGAGTAAACGATTGAATCGTATTCGGTTGGGTGGTACCAACTAAATCAAGTGCTAACTCCCATTTATTTCTTATTGAATTAACCGATCAACTTGCTATCGGACATTTATTTTCGACTTGGCATGGCACTATTCAAAAAAACTTTCGACATACTTTACTTTAATTATAATTATGAGAATCAATCCTACCCCTTCTAGTCCTGCGGTTTCCACACTTGAAGAACAAAACCTAGGGCGTATCGCTCAAATTATTGGCCCAGTACTGGATGTTGTTTTTCCTCCGGGCAAGATGCCTAATATTTATAACGCTTTGGTAGTTAAGGGTCGAGATACTATTGGTCAGCAAATTAATGTGACTTGTGAGGTACAACAATTATTAGGAAATAATCGAGTTAGAGCTGTAGCTATGAGTGCTACAGATGGACTGATGAGAGGAATGGAAGTGATTGACACGGGAGCTCCTCTAAGCGTTCCAGTCGGTGGAGCTACCCTCGGACGAATTTTCAACGTTCTTGGGGAGCCTGTTGATAATTTAGGTCCTGTAGATACTAGCACAACATCTCCTATTCATAGACCTGCACCTGCCTTTATACAGTTAGAGACGAAATTATCAATCTTTGAAACAGGAATTAAAGTAGTGGATCTTTTAGCTCCTTATCGCCGTGGAGGAAAAATCGGACTATTTGGAGGAGCTGGAGTAGGTAAAACAGTACTCATCATGGAATTGATCAACAACATTGCCAAAGCTCATGGAGGCGTATCTGTATTTGGCGGAGTAGGCGAACGTACTCGTGAAGGAAATGATCTTTACATGGAAATGAAAGAATCCGGAGTAATTAATGAAAAAAATATTGCAGAATCAAAAGTAGCTCTAGTCTACGGTCAAATGAATGAACCGCCGGGAGCTCGTATGAGAGTTGGTTTGACTGCCCTAACTATGGCGGAATATTTCCGGGATGTTAATGAACAAGACGTACTTCTATTCATCGACAATATCTTTCGTTTCGTCCAAGCAGGATCAGAAGTATCCGCCTTATTGGGGAGAATGCCTTCTGCAGTGGGTTATCAACCTACCCTTAGTACAGAAATGGGTTCTTTGCAAGAAAGAATTACTTCTACCAAAGAGGGATCTATAACTTCGATCCAAGCCGTTTATGTACCTGCGGACGATTTGACCGACCCTGCTCCTGCCACGACATTTGCACATTTAGATGCTACTACCGTATTATCGAGAGGATTAGCTGCCAAAGGTATTTATCCAGCAGTGGATCCTTTAGATTCAACGTCAACTATGTTACAACCTCGGATCGTTGGCGAGGAACATTATGAAACTGCGCAAAGAGTTAAGCAAACTTCACAACGTTACAAAGAACTTCAGGACATTATAGCTATTCTTGGGTTGGACGAATTATCCGAAGAAGATCGTTTAACTGTAGCAAGAGCACGAAAAATCGAGCGTTTCTTATCACAACCCTTCTTCGTGGCAGAAGTATTTACTGGTTCTCCAGGAAAATATGTTGGTCTTGCAGAAACAATTAGGGGGTTTCAACTGATCCTTTCCGGAGAATTAGACAGTCTTCCCGAGCAGGCCTTTTATTTAGTAGGTAACATCGATGAAGCTACCGCGAAAGCTATGAACTTAGAAGAGGAGAGCAAATTGAAGAAATGACCTTAAATCTTTGTGTACTGACTCCTAATCGAATTATTTGGGACTCAGAAGTGAAAGAAATAATTTTATCTACTAATAGTGGCCAAATTGGCGTATTACCAAACCACGCCCCTATTGCCACGGCTGTAGATATAGGTCTTTTGAGAATACGCCTCAACAACGACCAATGGTTAACGGTGGCTCTGATGGGTGGTTTCGCTAGAATAGGTAATAATGAAATCACCATTTTAGGAAATGATGCGGAAATAAGTACTGACATTGATCCGCAAGAAGCTCAACAAGCTCTTGAAATAGCTGAAGCTAACTTGAGTAGAGCTGAGGGTAAGAGACAAGCAATTGAAGCGAATCTAGCTCTCAGACGAGCTAGGACACGAGTAGAGGCTGTCAATGTTATTTCCTACTAGTCAAGTCAATACATCAAAATAATAAAGAGAAGTTTTTAAAAAGTTCTTTATTATACACCACATGTTGATTCTGCCAATTGAACACAATCAAGTCTAATCTGATAAAACAAAAAAAGAAGATGGGGTAGAAAAACTTATTAGATATCATTTCATCGACTCCGGTATCTAATAAGTTCTACCTACTATTGGATTTGAACCAATGACTCCCGCCGTATGAAAGCAATACTCTAACCACTGAGTTAAGTAGGTCATTTATCACCACAAAAAGAACCCATCACTTCGGGGATTATAGGTGGAATATTATTTCTAAGCAATACTAATCTGTTCTGTTAAGCGTAAATAAATCTGTTCTGTTAAGCGTAAATAAAATAAATAGATCAGAGAGCTATGATGTGGATTATGGAATATCCATCTTGACAAGAAATTATCTATATGTTAAGATGTCTATGACAAGGGCTATAGCTCAGTTGGTAGAGCACCTCGTTTACACGCGCGCCAATGCTTTTCAAAGGAGCCTATTATGCAATGAACATAATTGATCGTATTGAGAAATCGATGTCTTACTCCATAGGTTCGAGGGAACAAGAGAACAATAGCCTGACAAATATTTGGTTCGGTCCGATTCAGGCGCGAATTCAGTTGCCAAATCAAATAGAACCCGCCATTGATTTGATAGTTGATAAGGTAAATACCCAGCCCATTCAATGCTAGGCATAATGAGTATAAGGGCCTCAAAATAACCTCTTTTCGTCCTATGAACTTTAAGGTGTATGAAGTCTCATATTCGACTGTTGCAGCGGAGCGATAGAGATTCCATTTAACTTAGGTTGATCTAGGCCGAAGGCAGACCTAAGTCAAGATAACCCTTCTTTGAAACACTTTGGTATTGCTCCTAGATCAGAATACAAATAATAAATCAGAGCACATGGAACCATCTCATTATCTTCCTCTAAAGAAAAAATATGGTGGACTAACTGATCTTTACATCAGTTGATGAAAGAGCCCAATGCAACAAAATGCATGTTGGGTCTTTGAAACAGTTCGAATCATTTCGATAATAATCAGTTTGATCTGTTTTACCGAGAAGGTCTACGGTTCGAGTCCGTATAGCCCTAATCCTAATATATTATATTTTTGTTTAGTATATAGTTTAGTGTTTAGTATATAGTTTAGTATGGTTTTCATTTCTATGGGACCAACCAAGTCTAATCCTAAGTCACATGGGTCTAGGACCTATTCTTTTCTTGGTCTTGGGTCTTGTCTTGTATTTGGAGAATCCCCCTAACTAATCACTAATCGTTTTTTGGCAGAACAAGAGCAACCTTATTGATTGATTCAGAGATAATGGAGAGATAACGAATTGGGCCTAAATATATTAACGTTTCTTCTTCTATATTCTATGAGTTGAGTGGGTTTGTGGATTTGATTTGGTCCGTCGAATCATTCGATAATGTGTGATTCTTTCTATTTGAAAATGTTATGTAAATCATTTATGATTCCGTCGATTATACTACTCCACTCTTTGCTATGTTTCATTGTCTAGTATAGGTTTGCTGTAAAACCTTTTTCTTGTAGCGAAATCTAACCCATTGCTTGGTCTTACCATTATATTATTAAGCGTTATTGCCGTAACAAAACAAACAAGTATTTTGGTTCATTCCAAATCGTAATCTTTGTTTAGTATTAGAGATTGGTCCGAAATAGAATGAATCTTTCATTCTAACTCTAATGAAATAACTCGATTCTTCTTATTTATTTCTGAGGAGGTGGGATAGTACAGGTTCCAAGTTTCCAATTTTTTGTATAGAAAGATATAAGTTGTTATATGTCACCTCTCAATTCAACGGATTGAATCAATTAAGAAAAATAGAAATGAAATCTAGGACAAGAAAAAGATAAAAAATCATTCGATGCATTAGATTATGTATTCATATTCGTATCAAATCAATAGAAGCAATGATCCTATACCCAGATTTTAATGAAAAAGGAATACTTCGAATAATATAGAATATGCTAGAAATCCCTAGACATTTTACCCCATATGACTATTGAAAAATTTAAGTTTTAAAAAAAGGAAATGAAATTATTATTATTTCATTATGTTGATTATATATAATCAACATAGTATTCTAATGAATATAGTATTCATAGTATTTAATTATAGGATATTTACTTTACTATATTATAGGGTATTGATATTTATTATAGTTATAGGCATAGGAATAGTTATAGGCATAGGATATTTTAGTATTTTATTACCTTTTTCTAGAGGATAGAGAACCCAAGACAAAGTGAGAGAGTTTTGTTTGTGTAAGAGCATCCTATGTCTACACCATATCTAAATAGAATCGAAATCCAAAATGTAAGTGGGATTCCATTAGATGAATCTTTAAACAAAACATGCCCCACAGCAAACAAACTCTAAACTATGCAGTTTGATTTGATCAAAATCAATTCTTGTTTCGCCTAAGATAAGAAGTTATGGATGAATTGACAATTCCGATTCGAATCGAATAATTCAGCATATTCCACATTAATAGGAGTACATTTATGTTTCTGCTTCACGAATATGATATTTTCTGGGCATTTCTAATAATATCAAGCGTTATTCCTATCTTGGCATTTGTAATTTCCGGAGTTTTAGCCCCGGTTAGTGAAGGACCAGAGAAGCTCTCTAGTTATGAATCGGGTATAGAACCCATTGGGGATGCTTGGTTACAATTTCGAATCCGCTATTACATGTTTGCTCTAGTTTTTGTTGTTTTTGATGTTGAAACGGTCTTTCTTTATCCATGGGCAATGAGTTTCGATGTATTGGGTGTATCTGTATTTATCGAAGCTTTAATTTTTGTGCTTATCCCAATTGTTGGTTCAGTTTATGCATGGCGAAAAGGAGCATTGGAATGGTCTTAACTGAATATTCAGACAATCAAAATAAAAATGAAGGAAAAGATTACATTGAGACAGTTATGAATTTGATTGAGTTTCCCTTAGTTGACAAAACAATTACCAATTCAGTTATTTCAACTACATTGAATGATCTTTCGAATTGGTCAAGACTTTCCAGTTTATGGCCGCTTCTATACGGTACCAGTTGTTGTTTCATTGAATTTGCTTCATTAATAGGCTCGCGATTCGACTTTGATCGTTATGGATTGGTACCAAGATCGAGTCCTAGACAAGCAGACCTAATTTTAACAGCCGGCACAGTAACAATGAAAATGGCTCCTTCTTTAGTAAGATTATATGAGCAAATGCCTGAACCAAAATATGTCATTGCTATGGGAGCTTGTACTATTACAGGAGGGATGTTCAGTACTGATTCTTATAGTACTGTTCGTGGAGTCGATAAGCTAATTCCTGTCGATGTCTATTTGCCGGGCTGCCCACCTAAACCAGAGGCGGTTATAGATGCTATAACGAAACTTCGTAAGAAAATATCTCGAGAAATCTTTGAAGATAGAACTGTGTCTCAACAGGAAAATCGATGTTTTACTACCAATCACAAGTTTTGTGTTAGACGCAGTACTCATACTGGAAATTATGATCAAGAATTGCTCTATCAATCACCATCTACTTCAGAGATACCTTCTGAAACATTTTTCAAATCCAAAAGTTCAGTATCTCCCCATGAATTAGTGAATCAGACAAGGTAAGGTTCTTTTGTGCAGAATAAGAAAGAAAGGGTCAATCTTTAAAAATTTCATTGTAAATTGAAATACTCATACAAATACAAATGTGGGAGAGATCAAGAAGATGCAGCAGGATCGTTTATCTGATTGGTTAGTCAACCATGATTTAGTTCATAGATCTTTGGGCTTTGATTGCCGAGGAATAGAAACTTTACAAATAAAAACCGAGGATTGGGATTCCATTGCTGTCATTTCATATGTATATGGTTACAATTATTTACGCTCCCAGTGTGCCTATGATGTAGCACCAGGCGGATTTTTAGCCAGTGTGTATCATCTTACGAGAATACAGTATGGTATAGCTAAACCAGAAGAGGTATGCATAAAAGTATTTGCCCCAAGGAATAATCCTAGAATCCCGTCTGTTTTCTGGATTTGGAGAAGTGCTGATTTTCAAGAACGCGAATCTTATGATATGTTGGGAATCTCTTATGATAATCATCCACGCCTTAAACGTATTTTGATGCCGGAAAGTTGGATAGGTTGGCCCCTACGTAAGGACTATATTACCCCCAATTTCTATGAAATACAAGATGCTCATTAAATGATAAGAAATTAATGTTTACTTAATACGACTATGACACGATTCCAGATTTCTTTCAAGTGAAGGAATATTTTTACGTTCCGTTCTAGATGAAAGAAAGTAACCGGACTTTAATTCGTATTATGGATAACCTAAAAAAAACTTCATTTATATTCCAAAATTTGGAATAGATCATATCCATTTCGTATGAGCAGAAACAATGGGATGAATCAAAAGAGTTCTGCACTATGAACTTTGTACCGCGCACATAACTTACTTAGATGTAGATGGACCTCGGAAAGTAACGTAAGCAAGAGTGAAGAAATGGAATAAATGTCAAAAATATGAAATGAAGAAATGAAAAGGGATTGGATTTTATTTGTACTGTGTCTGAAGTGCATTCTGTCTATTGCTATCTTTTAACTCCTCTCGACTTTTAAGTTTTTTTTTACTTTTACTTATTTATTTTTATTTTGAATATAGATGAAGACTTAATATTCTTTTTGAATGAGAGAAAGCACAGTATGAAGAAACAAGAAAGAAAAAAGAGACGGGAGCATAATCTCACTTTGTTCTTTACCATAACCATCCATACATATATTTTTTACCAATCCCCCCAAGGGGAGGTATATATATATATACATCTAGATGAGTAAATATGTAACCAATCCCCCCAAGGGGAGGTATATATATATATATATATCTAGATGAGTAAATATGTAATAGATGAGTAAATATATGTAATAGATGAGTAAATATGTAACATCTAGATGAGTAAATACGTATCATGCTCTAGACTATTAACGCCCGATCTATCTCGATTAATTTGTATGAATATCTATCCGATACATTATTTACGTGTCAGGAACCAGATTTGAACTGGTGACACGAGGATTTTCAGTCCTCTGCTCTACCAACTGAGCTATCCCGACCATTTCCCGTGCATCATCCTAGTAGAGTACTTGTGTCTATGTTAATTAAAGGGACTAAAAAGTAGTAAAAAATTTGACAAGTAAGTGTAAGGATAATGATATGGACTGTGAATGATTCAATAATAGAGATTCTTTGCCCATATATGTTCATTTGTACAGGTTCTATCCAAATTGGGATAAGATCCAAGGATTTTAGTTCGGATCCGTTTGTGAAAGAGTAGAGTGAATGAGAAAGATAGTGAATTTTGTTTGAACTGAACCACTGATGAAAAAAAAGAAGAGGATAAATACTTAGGAAGTAAAATAGGCTTTTTATTGGGGATAGAGGGACTTGAACCCTCACGATTTAAAAAGTCGACGGATTTTCCTCTTACTATAAATTTCATTGTTGTCGGTATTGACATGTAGAATGGGACTCTCTCTTTATTCTCGTCCGATTAATCAGTTTTTCAAAAGATCTATCAAACTCTGGAATGAATGATTTCATAATTGAATATTCGATTCTTCCTTCAACTTCCATTGAAATGGATTCATAATAACTCTGAATTTTTCATATTATAATTATATATAATTATAATATAATAGATTCGGGTCATGATTAATCGTTTGATATGGCAGTATGTATACATACGTATTAGGTATATAGGACCATCTTTTCTGTAATTTTTATAGACGGATTCCTGCTACCAACAAAACGTAGTCAACTCCATTCGTTAGAACAGCTTCCATTGAGTCTCTGCACCTATCCTTTTAAATTCTAGTTTTATAAACCTTTGTTTTCTCAAAATAAGGATTTGGCTCAGGATTGCCCATTTTTAATTCCAGGGTTTCTCTGAATTTGGAAGTTACCACTTAGCAGGTTTCCATACTAAGGCTCAATCCAATCAAGTCCGTAGCGTCTACCGATTTCGCCATATCCCCTTTGATACCAAGACCTAGTTGGAATTCCAACTATCCTTTTCATTTATTTTGTTTGTTTGGACCCGTTGAATTCGTTAGATAATGATTTCTATATTGAAAAAGTGTATGCTGCTGTTTGATTTTTTTGGCTATCCCCCATCAGTTCATTTATATTGAATGAACCTTGTTTCAATCAGAAATGATTCTATCATTGATGTATCCGCAATTCAATATGGATAGATATATCCAACATATATATGTTTCTCCCTCCCTTTCATTTTTACAGTGCGATTTGGAATAGTGGAACGGTCGATATTCATTCTTCTTTTTTTTTGTCCTATCTCCTCCTTTTCCGAATCAAACCAGAGGAATGTCTCATTTTCATTTAGATTGTATCTTTATCCTTATCTTTTTTTTTATCTTAGGACCGATTCGCTATAGCTATAATTAACATAATATAAATATATAAAATATAAATATATAAATAAATACATTATGTTGTATATTATAGTTAGATATAGTTAGAATAGTCAGAAGAATAGTCAGAATTATTATTATAGTTAGTTATAGTATATAGTTTAGAAGTATACTATATAACTATATAGAACTATACTATACTATATAGTTATATAGTTATA
>NW_027020955.1:15000-20000 GCF_036884655.1 Musa acuminata AAA Group
CAATTATGAAGCATGGCTAAGTGATCCTACTCACATTGCACCCAGTGCCCAGGTAGTTTGGCCAATAGTAGGTCAAGAAATATTGAATGGTGATGTGGGTGGAGGTTTCCGAGGAATACAAATAACCTCCGGGTTTTTTCAGATTTGGCGAGCATCTGGAATAACTAGTGAATTACAACTCTATTGTACCGCCATTGGCGCATTGGTCTTTGCATCGTTAATGCTTTTTGCTGGTTGGTTCCATTATCACAAAGCCGCCCCCAAATTGGCTTGGTTCCAAGATGTAGAATCTATGTTAAATCACCACTTAGCGGGGTTACTAGGACTTGGGTCTCTTTCTTGGGCGGGACACCAAATCCATGTATCTTTACCGATTAACCAATTTCTCGACGCTGGAGTTGATCCTAAAGAGATACCGCTTCCTCATGAATTTATCTTGAATCGGGACCTTTTGGCTCAACTTTATCCCAGTTTTGCCGAGGGAGCAACCCCCTTTTTCACCTTGAATTGGTCAAAATACGCGGAATTTCTTACTTTTCGCGGAGGATTGGACCCAATAACAGGTGGTCTATGGCTGACCGATATTGCACACCATCATTTAGCTATTGCAATTCTTTTCCTGATCGCTGGTCATATGTATAGAACCAACTGGGGCATTGGTCATAGCATTAAAGACATTTTAGAGGCTCATAAAGGTCCATTTACAGGCCAGGGCCATAAAGGACTCTATGAAATCCTAACAACGTCGTGGCATGCTCAATTATCTCTTAACCTGGCTATGTTAGGCTCTTTAACCATTATTGTAGCTCACCATATGTATTCCATGCCTCCCTATCCATACCTAGCTATTGACTATGGTACACAACTTTCGTTGTTCACACATCACATGTGGATCGGTGGGTTTCTCATAGTTGGTGCTGCTGCACATGCAGCAATTTTTATGGTAAGAGATTACGATCCAACTACTCGATACAACGATCTATTAGATCGTGTCCTTAGACACCGCGATGCAATCATATCACATCTTAACTGGGCATGTATATTTCTGGGTTTTCACAGTTTTGGCTTGTATATTCATAATGATACCATGAGCGCTTTAGGGCGTCCACAAGATATGTTTTCAGATACCGCTATACAATTACAACCCATCTTTGCTCAATGGGTACAAAACACCCATGCTTTAGCACCCGGCATAACAGCTCCTGGTGCAACAGCAAGTACCAGCTTAACTTGGGGAGGTGGTGAGTTGGTAGCAGTAGGCGGCAAAGTAGCTTTGTTACCTATTCCATTAGGAACCGCAGACTTCTTAGTCCATCATATTCATGCATTTACGATCCACGTGACTGTATTGATACTACTGAAAGGTGTTCTATTTGCTCGCAGTTCCCGTTTGATACCTGATAAAGCAAATCTTGGTTTTCGTTTTCCTTGTGATGGACCTGGAAGAGGGGGGACATGTCAAGTATCTGCCTGGGATCATGTCTTCTTAGGTCTATTCTGGATGTACAATGCGATTTCCGTAGTTATTTTCCATTTCAGTTGGAAAATGCAGTCGGATGTTTGGGGTACTATAAGTGATCAAGGGGTAGTAACTCATATTACAGGAGGAAACTTTGCGCAGAGTTCCATTACTATTAATGGGTGGCTTCGAGATTTCTTATGGGCACAGGCATCTCAGGTAATTCAGTCTTATGGTTCTTCATTATCTGCATATGGTCTCTTTTTCTTAGGTGCTCATTTTGTCTGGGCTTTCAGTTTAATGTTTCTATTCAGTGGCCGTGGTTATTGGCAAGAACTCATTGAATCCATCGTTTGGGCTCATAACAAATTAAAAGTTGCTCCTGCTACTCAGCCTAGAGCCTTGAGCATTGTACAAGGACGTGCTGTAGGAGTAACCCATTACCTTCTGGGTGGAATTGCCACAACATGGGCATTCTTCTTAGCAAGAATTATTGCAGTAGGATAATGGCTAGGAGGATTTGAAAGGCATTATGGCATTAAGATTTCCGAGGTTTAGCCAAGGCTTAGCTCAGGACCCCACTACTCGTCGTATTTGGTTTGGTATTGCTACCGCACATGACTTCGAGAGTCATGATGATATTACTGAGGAACGTCTTTATCAGAACATTTTTGCTTCTCACTTTGGGCAATTAGCAATAATCTTTCTGTGGACGTCCGGAAATCTCTTTCATGTAGCTTGGCAAGGAAATTTTGAGTCATGGATACAAGACCCTTTACATGTAAGACCTATTGCTCATGCAATTTGGGATCCTCATTTTGGTCAACCAGCTGTAGAAGCCTTTACTCGAGGAGGTGCTACCGGTCCAGTGAATATCGCTTATTCCGGCGTTTATCAGTGGTGGTATACAATCGGATTACGCACTAATGAAGATCTTTATACTGGAGCTCTTTTTCTATTATTTCTTTCTGCTATATCCTTAATAGCGGGTTGGTTACACTTACAACCAAAATGGAAACCAAGCGTTTCGTGGTTCAAAAATGCCGAATCTCGTCTAAATCATCATTTGTCAGGACTTTTCGGAGTGAGTTCTTTGGCTTGGACAGGACATTTAGTTCATGTCGCTATTCCAGGATCCAGGGGACAGTACGTCAGATGGAATAATTTTTTAGATGTATTACCCTATCCTCAAGGGTTGGGACCACTTTTTACGGGTCAGTGGAATCTTTATGCCCAAAACCCTGATTCGAGTAGCCATTTATTTGGTACTTCCCAAGGAACAGGAACTGCCATTCTAACCCTTCTCGGTGGATTTCATCCACAAACGCAAAGTTTATGGCTGACCGATATTGCTCATCATCATTTAGCTATTGCATTTATTTTCCTGATCGCTGGTCATATGTATAGAACTAACTTCGGGATTGGGCACAGTATCAAAGATCTTTTAGAAACACATATTCCTCCAGGGGGTCGATTAGGGCGTGGGCATAAGGGTCTTTATGACACAATCAATAATTCGCTTCATTTTCAATTAGGTCTTGCTCTAGCCTCTTTAGGGGTTATTACTTCCTTAGTAGCTCAACACATGTACTCTTTACCTGCTTATGCATTCATAGCACAAGACTTTACTACTCAAGCTGCGTTATATACTCATCACCAATACATCGCAGGGTTTATCATGACAGGAGCCTTTGCTCATGGAGCTATATTCTTCATTAGAGATTACAATCCAGAACAGAATGAGGATAATGTATTGGCAAGAATGTTAGACCACAAAGAAGCTATCATATCTCATTTAAGTTGGGCCAGCCTGTTTCTTGGGTTCCATACCTTGGGCCTTTATGTTCATAACGATGTTATGCTCGCTTTTGGTACTCCGGAAAAACAAATCTTGATTGAACCTATATTTGCCCAATGGATACAATCCGCTCATGGTAAGACTTCATATGGGTTCGATGTACTCTTATCTTCAACGAATGGCCCAGCATTCAATGCAGGTCGAAGCATATGGTTACCGGGCTGGTTGAATGCTGTTAATGAGAATAGTAATTCACTCTTCTTAACAATAGGTCCTGGGGACTTCTTGGTTCATCATGCTATTGCTCTAGGTTTGCATACAACTACACTGATTTTAGTAAAAGGTGCTTTAGATGCACGTGGTTCCAAGTTAATGCCAGATAAAAAGGATTTCGGTTATAGTTTTCCTTGCGACGGCCCAGGACGCGGCGGTACTTGTGATATTTCTGCTTGGGACGCATTTTATTTGGCAGTTTTCTGGATGTTAAATACCATTGGGTGGGTTACTTTTTATTGGCATTGGAAACACATCACTTTATGGCAGGGTAACGTTTCACAATTTAATGAATCTTCCACTTATTTAATGGGATGGTTAAGAGATTATCTATGGTTAAACTCTTCACAACTTATCAATGGATATAATCCTTTTGGTATGAATAGTTTATCCGTATGGGCGTGGATGTTCTTATTTGGACATCTTGTTTGGGCTACTGGATTTATGTTTTTAATTTCTTGGCGCGGATATTGGCAGGAATTGATTGAAACTTTAGCATGGGCTCATGAACGCACACCTTTGGCTAATTTGATTCGATGGAGAGATAAGCCAGTGGCTCTTTCCATTGTGCAAGCAAGATTGGTTGGATTAGCCCACTTTTCCGTAGGCTATATATTCACTTATGCAGCTTTCTTGATTGCCTCTACATCAGGAAAATTTGGTTAATTTTAATTTAGTTATTTATTATTTTTTTTATGTACTGTATCAGCAACAATCTCATTTGTTTCGATGGAGAGGGAGGATCTACCTTCTTATATTTTTACATCTAGGATCCGAACTGTATCATTGATAATAATAGGAACTGAACATTATATTATGGCAAGAAAAAGTTTGATTCAGAGGGAGAAGAAGCGGCAGAAATTGGAACAGAAATATCATTTGATTCGTCGATCCTCAAAAAAAAAAATAAGCAAAGTTCCATCATTGAGTGAAAAATGGGAAATTCATGGAAAATTGCAATCCCCACCACGTAATAGTGCACCTATACGTCTCCATCGACGTTGTTTTTTGACTGGAAGACCTAGAGCTAACTATCGAGACTTTGGGCTATCCGGACACATACTTCGAGAAATGTTTCATGCATGTTTGTTACCGGGCGCAATAAGATCAAGTTGGTAAAGAGAAAAATATCCTTTCGTATTTGTATGAATCTCTATGATCTTTTGTATGAATCTCTATGATCTATTATCATAGAAGATAGAGGAGCCCTCTTTACCATTCTGTATAAATAGACTATTCTATTTGTACGGATATGGTAGAGGGGCGTATCCAATCTTTCTTCGTACATAAGTTCCCGGTTCTTCAGCGCGGAGTAGAGCAGTTTGGTAGCTCGCAAGGCTCATAACCTTGAGGTCACGGGTTCAAATCCTGTCTCCGCAACATTTTTTTGTAAAAAAAAAAAGATCTTTTTAGGTGTAATTCTAATTAATAACTATTTTTTTGGGGGGGGGTAGTTAGCATTAGGGGGGG
>NW_027020955.1:25000-34767 GCF_036884655.1 Musa acuminata AAA Group
ACATCGACATAGATTCGATAGATTTTCTTGAATCATGTGATGAGGGTATTCGTACCCTGAACCGAATTCTTATAAAAAAATAAAAAAGAAAAAAGGAAAATTTCTATCGTTTTTTAATTTTCTGACTTAATGTGAGATAGTGATAGGCATATTTTATCTGAACAATGAACGAAGCAATGAGTTAAGTTAAAATTAATGAGTTAAAATTGAAGAAAAGAAATTAAGTGGGGTTCTACCCCCTTTTCTGTTCTGTCGGACCAATCACTGCCTGAACTGACGGAGTCCTGTACCTCCTTTCGCTATATAAAATAGTATGGGATGGTTCATTCATGAACCATCAAATCCAAAACAAAATTCTATGGAATCATAACATAAAAGTAGAAAAGAGTGTTCAGATCTAGTCATATCATTAGATTATATTGACAATTCCAAAAAACTACTCATACTATCATCATAGTATGATGACAGTTGGGCGGATATGCCCCTATCGTCTAGTGGTTCAGGACATCTCTCTTTCAAGGAGGCAGCGGGGATTCGACTTCCCCTGGGGGTACTACGAAAGGAAGTTGATCATGGATTATCAATAAGCCTAGAAGGAATTCTTCCTGGGTCGATGCCCGAGCGGTTAATGGGGACGGACTGTAAATTCGTTGGCGATATGTCTACGCTGGTTCAAATCCAGCTCGGCCCAAAAATTCGCCGCTCCATGAATATGATATAACCAATGATATAACCAATTTGTCCCCCAGAAACAAAAATACCTGATCCGTAAAAGAGAAAGAGTCCATTTTTGTTTCTCTATCCATGTTTTTCTCATTCGTTCTGATCTTTTCTTTCTAACGATCTAGATTCATAATACTTAATCAAAGCAAAGATTATGAAAGGAAAAAATCGTTTTTTTCTCAATGAAAGGTTGATTATCTATTTTTGGCAATAAAATAAAATAAACACAGGTTACTAGTAATCCGTGTCACTTTCACTATAGTCCATATCTATGTGTTCTATGTGTATATGATATCAGTTAGTATATCATTCGTGTCTCTGTTACAACGCGACGAAGAAAATGTTTTTTCTGAAACCATTAAGAATATGTATACCATACACCTCGCTGGGATTGTAGTTCAATTGGTCAGAGCACCGCCCTGTCAAGGCGGAAGCTGCGGGTTCGAGCCCCGTCAGTCCCGAACTAGGATCCGACCGATGAATGGAGAAATGAATTTATCTATTTTCCGTGAAAAAGGAGACAGGGGGCAAGATCTAATCCCCAGTGGAGATCCTTATTTCTTTTGTTTTTCATTTCGCATTTATCATCAGACAAATACAGGAATTTCCATTTCTTCCACTAGTGCCGAGTGATAAGGGGAGAGACATAACATATATAGATTCGTACAATCGGTGGTATTCCTATATTTAGTATTTTAAGAGATACTCGTCTGACTTTCTTTTTCGATTTTCTTGATAAATGAAATAGAATAGAGTGCTCCTATTTTTACCGAGAGTACATACGCAAATTGTATTCGTTTATTGTACAATACATAATGAACTTAACATAATTACCTCGACAGAGTACTTGTCAGGTTAAACGACAACCCTTTTAGCTTCGACTTTGTTTGTGTATCCTCAATGACTAATTGGAAACAATCTATCTCATTCTCATTTAAATTGCACACTGAATTTTTGATGTATGCCTTCCAGTCCCAATCGAAGAAAGAGATACTAATCAAATAAAAGAAAAGACCAAGCAACGTTTCCTTTTTATTAAAATTTGTTGGGAATTATATTAGATCTTTTATACTTAACCCGTCCTTTTTCCATCTCACTTCTACTCTTTGGATCTGTGTGTGATTCATAGAATACCAGTCATATAATACCTCATAATTGTATGTACATAAATTGTATGTAATAAAGTATAACGAAGGAGGAGTATATAAGGAAGACGGTAGGGGTTATTTATAGAAAAGAAAAAGTGGAAAAGGATGAAAAATTCAATGGGATTCTTTATTGGATCAGGAATCCATTTCAGATTTAGTATGGATAAAGGATCTTCCTATGTTATACTATTCAATTCTCGACGATGAATCGATTTGATAGATCAGATATTGTTATTCATAATATTGATCCGATTCAGTATCATCAGGATGCAATTCATCCCATTGAATTTACAGGAATCAAATTTCTCATCTCTATGGGATTAGATCCCGAGTTATTGCGAAGTAAAAAAAACAATGAGATTATGGAAGTAAATATTCTCGCATTTATTGCTACTGCACTGTTCATTCTAGTTCCTACTGCCTTTTTACTTATCATCTACGTAAAAAACAGTCAGTCAAAATGATTAATTTGACTGAAACTTGATTTATTAGTTCTTATCAATGATTGAATAAATGAAAGAAACGGATTCAAACTCCAAGTCTTAAATGAAAATGATCTGTCTGGAATCATAAGTATCTGAGATAATAAGTATCTGAGATAGTAGTATCTGAGCCGAGATAGTATGGTATAGTATTTATTATCCTATTAATGATTTTCATAGAAAGTTGTACTGTATACAGATATAGGCTTTTATATAGAGAAAGCCTATATCTAGGTCAATATACAATATGTATGTACATAGATTAGATGTATATCTAAATAGTACATCAAAATAACAGTCCAATTCTATTATTTTTTTGGCTACATTTACTTGTGTGGATTTCGATCAATTCAAAATAATTGAAGACCAACTCTTCTAATTCCTGGCTTTCTTAGAATTTATATATATATAGGTATAGGTCCCGAGATCTATCAAAGGAATCAATGGAGCAAGACAAAAAGAGTATGGGCATATTCTACTATAAATTAAATAAAAAAAAAGATAAAAGAAAACGAAACCAAAGAAAAGAATCTTTTTCTTTTTTTAGATTTCCCATCTCAAGAAGTCATTGCTTGATCTATTAACAGATGATCTGCGGAGTTCTATTCCATGATAACTTCTTCAGATTTGAAAAAGAAGTAGATTAATAGAGTAGACCTTCCCAATTTTTTTATGCTTAAACATGACATGAGATGAGTCAAAAAAAAGCATAAAAAAAATCTCTAGGAGTCTAAAAAAAAGGTGAAATGCGCGATATGTGGATCGCTCAACGGGAAGAAAGATCTAATCTTATTATGTGTAGAACCTCTTTGGGACAACAACTAGTCATTTCCAATAGAAAGTATGTATTGTCGTAATCTAATATAATTAGAATAGCGGAACGGCTTTCTCTTCTCTTAGAACAGTAAAAGTAAAGAAAGAGGGAAACAAATAAAGAAAAAAAGAAAAAACCAATTTCAGATTTTTTCTTTTTGTAATATCCATAATTCTGGTAAGAGCTGGTTTATCAAAATAGAATATTTAGGAAGAATTCGGTTGGAAAAAATTTCCTATCATGCGTAGATTTAGGTTTCGAAATACAACTATAGTAATCATTCATTCTTTGATCGAATGGTTATTATTCATTATTGTATTTTCTTATTCATTACTGTATTTCAGTATAATTTTGAAACAGAGACATTCTTTTTTTAAAGCTTTGCAAAACGATCAATTAAACAATTGATAGAATTCAATTACTCAATCGATTACTCGATTAGTAGTACCCCTAGAGTCCACTCCTTCCCCATACTACGAGTGAGAGGGAAAAATGTAAAGACTACCATTAAAGCAGGCCCAAGCGAGACTTACTATATCCATATAAATTATGTCTCCTATCTCTATGAAGGAATTATTCCATTATTGATCAATAATCATAGTGGAATCAATGGCGCAGAGTCAAAATGGAATTCTGACTTAACTTAAGGCTATTGATGAACCAATCCAATGAATCTACTCGTAACAAGATTATAAGATTTCTTGGTAGAATCGGGAAGCATTAAGCATAAATACAATACACACACCTTTTCTCGGAAAATGAAATAACAAAGGAATACTCCTATCCCAATGGAACATGTAGGAGTACTAAGACCTATTGTTTGTTACCCTTTTTCATAAGCAAAAGACATCAAAATATACCATCAAGATAGATAACTATCTATCAGATACCTCTATTTCCTATTTGATCTAAGCCTTACTGTTTTTTTTTGTGAAAGAATGGGGAGACACCATCACCAGTATTACATACATTCTTTTCTTTTTTTTCGTAATCCCCCTATCTTACACGGGCAAAGAAATTCCTACACGGGCAAAGAAATTTTTTTGTTTCTTCAACTTTTACTTTTACTCTTTACTCAATAAGAGCCGACCAACTATCCTGATTGAATGTTTGAGTACTCAGAGACTCTCGTGAGTCTGGATACAAAGTATCTTCAGTCCTTTCCACAACTTCTAAATTGATTTCCCATCAGCCTATCCAATCGAATTCCAGACAGAGTCAGTAGACACAACGGTGGTAGTGTAAAATAATTAGGAATTTCTTGATAGTCTTTCGTACAATCTCTTCTTCAATCCTAGTAGCAAAAATGGAGTGTCCTTTAGGAACCTTTGGATACCAAGATTTCCGACCTCTTACTTTCGTAGTTTTGAATCCCAGAATTTACTTTCACTATTTATTTATTCTACTTATAAAATAAATGTCCGAACCAATCATAATCATATTAAAATCATAATCATATTAATAAGTAAGGCTTACTTCATCCCTATTTGTACCGGTTTGGGCCACACCCAAAGCCCGGATTTTTTAGAAAAAAATTGACTTTCTTTAAAAAAATTGACTTTCTTTATAGAACTACAGATTCTAAAAATAAAGTATCGATAGGCCTTATCCTTTTGCCTCTCCTTCTCCGGGGACAGAAATTCGTCGAGTTAAATCAGCAGAATAAGAAATCCCAAGTTTTTTGTTGATCAGGGCGACACCCAGATTTGAACTGGGGATAAAGGATTTGCAGTCCCCCGCCTTACCACTTGGCCATGTCGCCAAACCAAATTCGATCCAAATAAGATAAAAAATAGATTTCTGGTCAAAGACTGAAAAATTCAGGGCAAATTGGAAACCATTAACTATTTGTTTTGTTGTTTTGAATTAGCGAAAGGTTCTTCAATTTGTATCTCAAATTGTTGCGTTTCCTTAATGGCATAACAAAATCAAATTGATTTATGACTAATTCAGTATCAATTATTTTCAATAATCAATCTTTTTTCAATTTCAATTATAACAATATAAATTATAACAATATATATGTGTATATGTAAACCTCAAAAACAGAAATTGTTACACAGATACCGCTCTTATGTACATATCCCATATCCCTATAGAGAATCGTCGTGCCTTCTTTTTTCATTTTTCTATATGCAATAGAAAAAATAGGAATTATGATATTAGTGCGACCTGACTTCTGTTTGCCACAAGTGAAATTACGATAAAAGATGTGATATGCGGACAGGTAGATAGCTATATTGGCATGCACTTAATAAATATTACTCCTATTACGCAATTCAATCATATTCTATATATTCTACTAGCAAAAAAATAATTCGAAATTTTTTTTGAACATGAAATGAAACTCAAATAAAATTAAGTATGCTAAAAAGGGAAACTCTATATTGTTCCTGTTGTACCTGTCGCAAATTCGAACTTGCGTCGAAAATGCTCTTCATTCCTCTGTCTCATTTCCGTTCATACGTATGAAATACATATATGGTATATGGAGTTGGCTAAAATTTCATGTGATTCAGTAAACAGAAATATACATTCCATCATTGCTAGATCGATCCGTATGGTTCGATAAATAGTGAGCTAATAATGGGATTTTTCAATAAACAGGAAACTTAAGATTAAGATGCTCCGGAATGATGGAAATGAGGGAATGTCCACAATACCTGGATTTAGTCAGATCCAATTTGAGGGATTTTGTAGGTTCATTAATGAGGGCTTGACGGAAGAATTTCATAAGTTTCCAAAAATTGAAGATACAGATCAAGAAATTGAATTTAAATTATTTGTGGAAAGATATCAATTGGTAGAACCCTTGATAAACGAAAGAGATGCTGTGTATGAATCACTCACATATTCTTCTGAATTATATGTACCCGCGGGATTAATTTGGAAAACCGGTAGAGATATGCAAGAACAAACCGTTTTTTATTGGAAACATTCCCCTTAATGAATTCCCTGGGAACCTTTATAGTAAATGGAATATACAGAATTGTGATCAATCAAATATTGCAAAGTCCTGGTATTTACTACCGTTCAGAATTGGACCATAACGGAATTTCTGTCTATACCAGCACAATAATATCAGATTGGGGAGGAAGATCGGAATTAGAAAATTGATAGAAAAGCAAGGATATGGGCCCGTGTAAGTAGGAAACAAAAAATATCTATTCTAATTCTATCATCAGCTATGGGTTCGAATCTAAGAGAAATTCTAGATAATGTTTTGTTACCCTGAAATTTTCTTGTCTTTCCCCGAATGATAAGGAGAAAAAAAAGATTGGGTCAAAAGAAAATGCTATTTTGGAATTTTATCAACAATTTGCTTGTGTAGGCGGGGGATCCGGTATTTTTCTGAGTCTTTATGTAAAGAATTACAAAAGAAATTTTTTCAACAAAGATGTGAATTAGGAAGGATTGGTCGACGAAATATGAACCGGAGACTGAATCTTGATATACCTCAGAACAATACATTTTTATTACCACGAGATGTATTGGCTGCTGCGGATCATTTGATCGGAATTAAATTTGGAATGGGTACACTTGACGATATGAATCACTTGAAAAATAAACGGATTCGTTTCTATAGCGGATCTGTTACAGGATCAATTCGGACTGGCTCTTGTTCGTTTAGAAAATGCGGTTCGAGGAACTATATGTGGAGCAATTCGGCATAAATTGATACCGACTCCTCAAAATTTGGTAACTTCAACTTCATTAACAACCACTTATGAATCGTTTTTTGGCCTACATCCTTTATCTCAAGTTTTGGATCGAACTAATCCATTGACACAAATCGTTCATGGGCGAAAATTGAGTTATTTGGGTCCTGGAGGATTGACGGGGCGAACTGCTAGTTTTCGGATACGAGATATTCATCCTAGCCACTATGGACGTATTTGTCCAATTGACACGTCCGAAGGAATCAATGTTGGACTTATTGGATCCTTAGCCATTCATGTGAGGATTGGCCATTGGGGATCTATAGAGAGTCCATTTTATGAAATATCTGAAAGATCAAAAGAGGCACAGATAGTTTATTTATCACCAAATAGAGATGAATATTATATGGTAGCAGCGGGAAATTCTTTGGCCTTGAATCGGGGTATTCAGGAAGAACAGGTTGTTCCAGCCCGATACCGTCAAGAGTTCCTGACTATTGCATGGGAACAGATTCATCTTAGAAGTATTTTTTCCCTTCCAATATTTTTTCTATTGGAGCTTTCCCTCATTCCTTTTATCGAGCATAATGATGCGAATCGGGCTTTAATGAGTTCTAATATGCAGCGCCAAGCAGTTCCGCTTTCTCAGTCCGAGAGGTGCATTGTTGGAACTGGACTGGAACGCCAAACGGCTCTGGATTCGGGGGTTTCCGCTATAGCCGAACACGAGGGGAAAGATCATTTATACTGACCCTCACAAGATCATTTTATCAAGTAATGGGGACACTACTATAAGTATAAGTATTCCATTAGTTATCTATCAACGTTCCAACAAAAATACTTGTATGCATCAAAAACCTCAGGTTCCGCGGGGTAAATGCATTAAAAAAGGACAAATTTTAGCGGACGGTGCGGCTACAGTTGGGGGGGAACTTGCTTTAGGAAAAAAACGTATTAGTAGCTTATATGCCATGGGAGGGTTACAATTCTGAAGACGCAGTACTAATTAGCGAACGTCTGGTATATGAAGATATTTATACTTCTTTTCACATCCGGAAAATATGAAATTCAGACTCATGTGACAAGCCAAGGACCTGAAAGAATCACTAAGGAAATACCACATCTAGAGGCTCATTTACTCCGCAATTTAGACAGAAATGGAGTTGTGATGCTGGGATCTTGGGTAGAAACAGGTGATATTTTAGTAGGTAAATTAACACCTCAGACAGCAAACGAATCGTCGTATGCTCCAGAGGATAGATTATTACGAGCCATACTTGGAATTCAGGTATCCACTGCAAAAGAAACTTCTCTAAAAACTACCTATAGGCGGAAGAGGTCGCGTTATTGATGTGAGATGGATCCGGAAAAAGGGGGTTCCTGTTATAATTCAGAAATGATTCGTGTATATATTTCACAGAAACGTGAAATCAAAGTAGGTGATAAAGTAGCTGGAAGACATGGGAATAAGGGTATCATTTCAAAAATTTTGCCTAGACAAGATATGCCCTATTTGCAAGATGGAACACCTGTTGATATGGTCTTCAACCCATTAGGAGTACCATCACGAATGAATGTGGGACAGATATTTGAATGCTCGCTCGGGTTAGCGGGGGATCTGCTAAAGAGACATTATAGAATAGCACCTTTTGATGAGAGATATGAGCAAGAGGCTTCGAGAAAACTAGTGTTTTCCGAATTATATGAAGCCAGTAAGCAAACAAAAAATCCATGGGTATTTGAACCCGAATATCCGGGAAAAAAGCAGAATATTTGATGGAAGAACAGGAAATCCTTTTGAACAACCTGTTCTAATAGGAAAGTCCTATATTTTTAAAATTAATTCATCAAGTTGATGATAAAAATCCATGGGACGTTCTAGTGGACATTACGCACTTGTTACACAACAACCCCTTAGAGGAAGGGCGAAGCAAGGGGGACAACGAGTAGGGGAAATGGAAGTTTGGGCTCTAGAGGGATTTGGTGTTGCTCATATTTTACAAGAGATGCTTACTTATAAAATCTGATCATATTAGAGCTCGTCAAGAAGTACTTGGTGCTACGATCATTGGAGGAAGAGTATCTAACCCAGAAGATGCTCCAGAATCTTTTCGATTGCTCGTTCGAGAACTACGATCTTTAGCTCTAGAAACTGAATCATTTCCTTGTATCTGAGAAGAACTTCCAGATTAATAGGAAGGAAGCTTGATCTGAATGAATCAGAATTTCTATTCTATGATTGACCGGTATAAACATCAACAACTTCGAATTGGACTAGTTTCTCCTCAACAAATAAAGGCTTGGGCCAACAAAATTTTACCTAATGGAGAGATAGTTGGAGAGGTGACAAAGCCCTATACGTTTCATTATAAGACCAATAAACCAGAAAAAGATGGATTGTTTTTGTGAAAGAATCTCTGGGCCATAAAAAGTGGAATTTGTGCTTGTGGAAAATTATCGAGTGATTGGAGCTGAAAAAGAAGACCCGAAATTTTGTGAACAATGCGGGGTGGAATTTGTTGATTCTCGGATACGAAGATATCAAATGGGATACATCAAACTCGCATGTCCAGTGACTCATGTGTGGTATTTGAAACGTCTTCCTAGTTATATCGCGAATCTTTTAGATAAACCCCTTAAGGAATTAGAAGGCCTAGTATACTGCGATGTGTGATTTGATCAAAATTTTTCGTTTTACAGATTCGGACTGAGAAACTGGTCATCCCATTCAATCCGATTGGGGTGCCCCCGGCTCTGACATGTGTTTTGGGAGAAGTAAAAGTAACACGAAACTCAGAATTATAGGTGTATTCAATACTTCCAAATGCAAGGGGAATTGATCCATGGTCGATTCCGTATAAATAGGAATTGCTAGTTTATACCTCGTGAAAAAACACTTTTTTGTGGAATCAGCTATTCCATTTCTTTATAGAGAGATTCC
>NW_027020956.1:7500-10000 GCF_036884655.1 Musa acuminata AAA Group
GAACCCCCCGGGTGGCACAGGGCTGGATGGGGCTTTCGTATAGCAGGGACGGTGATGCCTCTCGCTTCGCTCGCTGTCCGCCGCTCGCTGCTCGCTCGCGCAGCCAAAAATGGCCAGTTTTGGCCCGTTTTTGGGCCGTTTTGGCCTGTTTTTGGGCTGTTCTTGCGTCGCGCGGTGACCGTCGTGAGCGGAGCAAAATGTCAGCCATCTCAGCACCCTGGAACCCCCCGGGTGGCACAGGGCTGGATGGGGCTTTCGTATAGCAGGGACGGTGCTGCCTCTCGCTTCGCTCGCTGTCCGCCGCTCGCCGCTCGCTCGCGCAGCCAAAAATGGCCAGTTTTGTCCCGTTTTTGGGCCGTTTTGGCCTGTTTTTGGGCTGTTCTTGCGTCGCGCGGTGACCGTCGTGAGCGGAGCAAAATGTCAGCCATCTCAGCACCCTGGAACCCCCCGGGTGGCACAGGGCTGGATGGGGCTTTCGTATAGCAGGGACGGTGCTGCCTCTCGCTTCGCTCGCTGTCCGCCGCTCGCCGCTCGCTCGCGCAGCCAAAAATGGCCAGTTTTGGCCCGTTTTTGGGCCGTTTTGGCCAGTTTTTGGCCTGTTCTTGCGTCGCGCGGTGACCGTCGTGAGCGGAGCAAAATGTCAGCCATCTCAGCACCCTGGAACCCCCCGGGTGGCACAGGGCTGGATGGGGCTTTCGTATAGCAGGGACGGTGCTGCCTCTCGCTTCGCTCGCTGTTCGCCGCTCGCCGCTCGCTCGCGCAGCCAAAAATGGCCAGTTTTGGCCCGTTTTGGCCAGTTTTTGGCCTGTTTTTGCGTTGCGCGGTGACCATCTTGAGCGGAGCAAAATGTCAGCCATCTCAGCACCCTGGAACCCCCCGGGTGGCACAGGGCTGGATGGGGCTTTCGTATAGCAGGGACGGTGATGCCTCTCGCTTCGCTCGCTGTCCGCCGCTCGCTGCTCGCTCACGCAGCCAAAAATGGCCAGTTTTGGCCCGTTTTTGGGCCGTTTTGGCCTGTTTTTGGCCTGTTCTTGCGTCGCGCGGTGACCGTCGTGAGCGGAGCAAAATGTCAGCCATCTCAGCACCCTGGAACCCCCCGGGTGGCACAGGGCTGGATGGGGCTTTCGTATAGCAGGGACGGTGCTGCCTCTCGCTTAGCTCGCTGTCCGCCGCTCGCCGCTCGCTCGCGCAGCCAAAAATGGCCAGTTTTGTCCCGTTTTTGGGCCGTTTTGGCCTGTTTTTGGGCTGTTCTTGCGTCGCGCGGTGACCGTCGTGAGCGGAGCAAAATGTCAGCCATCTCAGCACCCTGGAACCCCCCGGGTGGCACAGGGCTGGATGGGGCTTTCGTATAGCAGGGATGGTGCTGCCTCTCGCTTCGCTCGTTGTCCGCCGCTCGCCGCTCGCTCGCGCAGCCAAAAATGGCCAGTTTTGGCCCGTTTTTGGGCCGTTTTGGCCAGTTTTTGGCCTGTTCTTGCGTCGCGCGGTGACCGTCGTGAGCGGAGCAAAATGTCAGCCATCTCAGCACCCTGGAACCCCCCGGGTGGCACAGGGCTGGATGGGGCTTTCGTATAGCAGGGACGGTGCTGCCTCTCGCTTCGCTCGCTGTCCGCCGCTCGCCGCTCGCTCGCGCAGCCAAAAATGGCCAGTTTTGGCCCGTTTTGGCCAGTTTTTGGCCTGTTTTTGCGTTGCGCGGTGACCATCTTGAGCGGAGCAAAATGTCAGCCATCTCAGCACCCTGGAACCCCCCGGGTGGCACAGGGCTGGATGGGGCTTTCGTATAGCAGGGACGGTGATGCCTCTCGCTTCGCTCGCTGTCCGCCGCTCGCTGCTCGCTCGCGCAGCCAAAAATGGCCAGTTTTGGCCCGTTTTTGGGCCGTTTTGGCCTGTTTTTGGGCTGTTCTTGCGTCGCGCGGTGACCGTCGTGAGCGGAGCAAAATGTCAGCCATCTCAGCACCCTGGAACCCCCCGGGTGGCACAGGGCTGGATGGGGCTTTCGTATAGCAGGGACGGTGCTGCCTCTCGCTTAGCTCGCTGTCCGCCGCTCTCCGCTCGCTCGCGCAGCCAAAAATGGCCAGTTTTGGCCCGTTTTTGGGCCGTTTTGGCCTGTTTTTGGGCTGTTCTTGCGTCGCGCGGTGACCGTCGTGAGCGGAGCAAAATGTCAGCCATCTCAGCACCCTGGAACCCCCCGGGTGGCACAGGGCTGGATGGGGCTTTCGTATAGCAGGGACGGTGCTGCCTCTCGCTTCGCTCGCTGTTCGCCGCTCGCTCGCGCAGCCAAAAATGGCCAGTTTTGGCCCGTTTTTGGGCCGTTTTGGCAAGTTTTTGGCCTGTTCTTGCGTTGCGCGGTGACCGTCGTGAGCGGAGCAAAATGTCAGCCATCTCAGCACCCTGGAACCCCCCGGGTGGCACAGGGCTGGATGGGGCTTTCGTATAGCAGGGACTGTGCTGCCTCTCGCTTTGCTTGCTGTCCGTCGCTCGCCGCTTGCTCGCGCAGCCAAAA
>NW_027020956.1:40000-42500 GCF_036884655.1 Musa acuminata AAA Group
AATGGCCAGTTTTGTCCCGTTTTTGGGCCGTTTTGGCCAGTTTTTGGCCTGTTCTTGCGTCGCGCGGTGACCGTCGTGAGCGGAGCAAAATGTCAGCCATCTCAGCACCCTGGAACCCCCCGGGTGGCACAGGGCTGGATGGGGCTTTCGTATAGCAGGGACGGTGCTGCCTCTCGCTTCGCTCGCTGTCCGCCGCTCGCCGCTCGCTCGCGCAGCCAAAAATGGCCAGTTTTGGCCCGTTTTTGGGCCGTTTTGGCCAGTTTTTGGCCTGTTCTTGCGTCGCGCGGTGACCGTCGTGAGCGGAGCAAAATGTCAGCCATCTCAGCACCCTGGAACCCCCCGGGTGGCACAGGGCTGGATGGGGCTTTCGTATAGCAGGGACGGTGCTGCCTCTCGCTTCGCTCGCTGTTCGCCGCTCGCCGCTCGCTCGCGCAGCCAAAAATGGCCAGTTTTGGCCCGTTTTGGCCAGTTTTTGGCCTGTTTTTGCGTTGCGCGGTGACCATCTTGAGCGGAGCAAAATGTCAGCCATCTCAGCACCCTGGAACCCCCCGGGTGGCACAGGGCTGGATGGGGCTTTCGTATAGCAGGGACGGTGATGCCTCTCGCTTCGCTCGCTGTCCGCCGCTCGCTGCTCGCATCGCGCAGCCAAAAATGGCCAGTTTTGGCCCGTTTTTGGGCCGTTTTGGCCTGTTTTTGGGCTGTTCTTGCGTCGCGCGGTGACCGTCGTGAGCGGAGCAAAATGTCAGCCATCTCAGCACCCTGGAACCCCCCGGGTGGCACAGGGCTGGATGGGGCTTTCGTATAGCAGGGACGGTGCTGCCTCTCGCTTCGCTCGCTGTCCGCCGCTCGCCGCTCGCTCGCGCAGCCAAAAATGGCCAGTTTTGTCCCGTTTTTGGGCCGTTTTGGCCTGTTTTTGGGCTGTTCTTGCGTCGCGCGGTGACCGTCGTGAGCGGAGCAAAATGTCAGCCATCTCAGCACCCTGGAACCCCCCGGGTGGCACAGGGCTGGATGGGGCTTTCGTATAGCAGGGACGGTGCTGCCTCTCGCTTCGCTCGCTGTCCGCCGCTCGCCGCTCGCTCGCGCAGCCAAAAATGGCCAGTTTTGGCCCGTTTTTGGGCCGTTTTGGCCAGTTTTTGGCCTGTTCTTGCGTCGCGCGGTGACCGTCGTGAGCGGAGCAAAATGTCAGCCATCTCAGCACCCTGGAACCCCCCGGGTGGCACAGGGCTGGATGGGGCTTTCGTATAGCAGGGACGGTGCTGCCTCTCGCTTCGCTCGCTGTTCGCCGCTCGCCGCTCGCTCGCGCAGCCAAAAATGGCCAGTTTTGGCCCGTTTTGGCCAGTTTTTGGCCTGTTTTTGCGTTGCGCGGTGACCATCTTGAGCGGAGCAAAATGTCAGCCATCTCAGCACCCTGGAACCCCCCGGGTGGCACAGGGCTGGATGGGGCTTTCGTATAGCAGGGACGGTGATGCCTCTCGCTTCGCTCGCTGTCCGCCGCTCGCTGCTCGCTCACGCAGCCAAAAATGGCCAGTTTTGGCCCGTTTTTGGGCCGTTTTGGCCTGTTTTTGGCCTGTTCTTGCGTCGCGCGGTGACCGTCGTGAGCGGAGCAAAATGTCAGCCATCTCAGCACCCTGGAACCCCCCGGGTGGCACAGGGCTGGATGGGGCTTTCGTATAGCAGGGACGGTGCTGCCTCTCGCTTAGCTCGCTGTCCGCCGCTCGCCGCTCGCTCGCGCAGCCAAAAATGGCCAGTTTTGTCCCGTTTTTGGGCCGTTTTGGCCTGTTTTTGGGCTGTTCTTGCGTCGCGCGGTGACCGTCGTGAGCGGAGCAAAATGTCAGCCATCTCAGCACCCTGGAACCCCCCGGGTGGCACAGGGCTGGATGGGGCTTTCGTATAGCAGGGATGGTGCTGCCTCTCGCTTCGCTCGTTGTCCGCCGCTCGCCGCTCGCTCGCGCAGCCAAAAATGGCCAGTTTTGGCCCGTTTTTGGGCCGTTTTGGCCAGTTTTTGGCCTGTTCTTGCGTCGCGCGGTGACCGTCGTGAGCGGAGCAAAATGTCAGCCATCTCAGCACCCTGGAACCCCCCGGGTGGCACAGGGCTGGATGGGGCTTTCGTATAGCAGGGACGGTGCTGCCTCTCGCTTCGCTCGCTGTCCGCCGCTCGCCGCTCGCTCGCGCAGCCAAAAATGGCCAGTTTTGGCCCGTTTTGGCCAGTTTTTGGCCTGTTTTTGCGTTGCGCGGTGACCATCTTGAGCGGAGCAAAATGTCAGCCATCTCAGCACCCTGGAACCCCCCGGGTGGCACAGGGCTGGATGGGGCTTTCGTATAGCAGGGACGGTGATGCCTCTCGCTTCGCTCGCTGTCCGCCGCTCGCTGCTCGCTCGCGCAGCCAAAAATGGCCAGTTTTGGCCCGTTTTTGGGCCGTTTTGGCCTGTTTTTGGGCTGTTCTTGCGTCGCGCGGTGACCGTCGTGAGCGGAGCAAAATGTCAGCCATCTCAGCACCCTG
>NW_027020956.1:62500-65000 GCF_036884655.1 Musa acuminata AAA Group
TTGGCCTGTTTTTGCGTTGCGCGGTGACCATCTTGAGCGGAGCAAAATGTCAGCCATCTCAGCACCCTGGAACCCCCCGGGTGGCACAGGGCTGGATGGGGCTTTCGTATAGCAGGGACGGTGATGCCTCTCGCTTCGCTCGCTGTCCGCCGCTCGCTGCTCGCTCGCGCAGCCAAAAATGGCCAGTTTTGGCCCGTTTTTGGGCCGTTTTGGCCTGTTTTTGGGCTGTTCTTGCGTCGCGCGGTGACCGTCGTGAGCGGAGCAAAATGTCAGCCATCTCAGCACCCTGGAACCCCCCGGGTGGCACAGGGCTGGATGGGGCTTTCGTATAGCAGGGACGGTGCTGCCTCTCGCTTCGCTCGCTGTCCGCCGCTCGCCGCTCGCTCGCGCAGCCAAAAATGGCCAGTTTTGTCCCGTTTTTGGGCCGTTTTGGCCTGTTTTTGGGCTGTTCTTGCGTCGCGCGGTGACCGTCGTGAGCGGAGCAAAATGTCAGCCATCTCAGCACCCTGGAACCCCCCGGGTGGCACAGGGCTGGATGGGGCTTTCGTATAGCAGGGACGGTGCTGCCTCTCGCTTCGCTCGCTGTCCGCCGCTCGCCGCTCGCTCGCGCAGCCAAAAATGGCCAGTTTTGGCCCGTTTTTGGGCCGTTTTGGCCAGTTTTTGGCCTGTTCTTGCGTCGCGCGGTGACCGTCGTGAGCGGAGCAAAATGTCAGCCATCTCAGCACCCTGGAACCCCCCGGGTGGCACAGGGCTGGATGGGGCTTTCGTATAGCAGGGACGGTGCTGCCTCTCGCTTCGCTCGCTGTTCGCCGCTCGCCGCTCGCTCGCGCAGCCAAAAATGGCCAGTTTTGGCCCGTTTTGGCCAGTTTTTGGCCTGTTTTTGCGTTGCGCGGTGACCATCTTGAGCGGAGCAAAATGTCAGCCATCTCAGCACCCTGGAACCCCCCGGGTGGCACAGGGCTGGATGGGGCTTTCGTATAGCAGGGACGGTGATGCCTCTCGCTTCGCTCGCTGTCCGCCGCTCGCTGCTCGCTCACGCAGCCAAAAATGGCCAGTTTTGGCCCGTTTTTGGGCCGTTTTGGCCTGTTTTTGGCCTGTTCTTGCGTCGCGCGGTGACCGTCGTGAGCGGAGCAAAATGTCAGCCATCTCAGCACCCTGGAACCCCCCGGGTGGCACAGGGCTGGATGGGGCTTTCGTATAGCAGGGACGGTGCTGCCTCTCGCTTAGCTCGCTGTCCGCCGCTCGCCGCTCGCTCGCGCAGCCAAAAATGGCCAGTTTTGTCCCGTTTTTGGGCCGTTTTGGCCTGTTTTTGGGCTGTTCTTGCGTCGCGCGGTGACCGTCGTGAGCGGAGCAAAATGTCAGCCATCTCAGCACCCTGGAACCCCCCGGGTGGCACAGGGCTGGATGGGGCTTTCGTATAGCAGGGATGGTGCTGCCTCTCGCTTCGCTCGTTGTCCGCCGCTCGCCGCTCGCTCGCGCAGCCAAAAATGGCCAGTTTTGGCCCGTTTTTGGGCCGTTTTGGCCAGTTTTTGGCCTGTTCTTGCGTCGCGCGGTGACCGTCGTGAGCGGAGCAAAATGTCAGCCATCTCAGCACCCTGGAACCCCCCGGGTGGCACAGGGCTGGATGGGGCTTTCGTATAGCAGGGACGGTGCTGCCTCTCGCTTCGCTCGCTGTCCGCCGCTCGCCGCTCGCTCGCGCAGCCAAAAATGGCCAGTTTTGGCCCGTTTTGGCCAGTTTTTGGCCTGTTTTTGCGTTGCGCGGTGACCATCTTGAGCGGAGCAAAATGTCAGCCATCTCAGCACCCTGGAACCCCCCGGGTGGCACAGGGCTGGATGGGGCTTTCGTATAGCAGGGACGGTGATGCCTCTCGCTTCGCTCGCTGTCCGCCGCTCGCTGCTCGCTCGCGCAGCCAAAAATGGCCAGTTTTGGCCCGTTTTTGGGCCGTTTTGGCCTGTTTTTGGGCTGTTCTTGCGTCGCGCGGTGACCGTCGTGAGCGGAGCAAAATGTCAGCCATCTCAGCACCCTGGAACCCCCCGGGTGGCACAGGGCTGGATGGGGCTTTCGTATAGCAGGGACGGTGCTGCCTCTCGCTTAGCTCGCTGTCCGCCGCTCTCTCGCTCGCTCGCGCAGCCAAAAATGGCCAGTTTTGGCCCGTTTTTGGGCCGTTTTGGCCTGTTTTTGGGCTGTTCTTGCGTCGCGCGGTGACCGTCGTGAGCGGAGCAAAATGTCAGCCATCTCAGCACCCTGGAACCCCCCGGGTGGCACAGGGCTGGATGGGGCTTTCGTATAGCAGGGACGGTGCTGCCTCTCGCTTCGCTCGCTGTTCGCCGCTCGCTCGCGCAGCCAAAAATGGCCAGTTTTGGCCCGTTTTTGGGCCGTTTTGGCAAGTTTTTGGCCTGTTCTTGCGTTGCGCGGTGACCGTCGTGAGCGGAGCAAAATGTCAGCCATCTCAGCACCCTGGAACCCCCCGGGTGGCACAGGGCTGGATGGGGCTTTCGT
>NW_027020956.1:72500-75000 GCF_036884655.1 Musa acuminata AAA Group
TATAGCAGGGAAGGTGCTGCCTCTCGCTTCGCTCGCTGTCCGCCGCTCGCCGCTCGCTTGCCTAGCCAAAAATGGCCAGTTTTGGCCCGTTTTTGGGCCGTTTTGGCCAGTTTTTGGCCTGTTTTTGCGTTGCGCGGTGACCGTCTTGAGCGGAGCAAAATGTCAGCCATCTCAGCACCCTGGAACCCCCCGGGTGGCACAGGGCTGGATGGGGCTTTCGTATAGCAGGGAAGGTGCTGCCTCTCGCTTCGCTCGCTGTCCGCCGCTCGCCGCTCGCTTGCCCAGCCAAAAATGGCCAGTTTTGGCCCGTTTTTGGGCCGTTTTGGCCAGTTTTTGGCCTGTTTTTGCGTTGCGCGGTGACCGTCTTGAGCGGAGCAAAATGTCAGCCATCTCAGCACCCTGGAACCCCCCGGGTGGCACAGGGCTGGATGGGGCTTTCGTATAGCAGGGACGGTGCTGCCTCTCGCTTCGCTCGCTGTCCGCCGCTCGCCGCTCCCTCGCGCAGCCAAAAATGGCCAGTTTTGTCCCGTTTTTGGGCCGTTTTGGCCAGTTTTTGGCCTGTTCTTGCGTCGCGCGGTGACCGTCGTGAGCGGAGCAAAATGTCAGCCATCTCAGCACCCTGGAACCCCCCGGGTGGCACAGGGCTGGATGGGGCTTTCGTATAGCAGGGACGGTGCTGCCTCTCGCTTCGCTCGCTGTCCGCCGCTCGCCGCTCGCTCGCGCAGCCAAAAATGGCCAGTTTTGGCCCGTTTTTGGGCCGTTTTGGCCAGTTTTTGGCCTGTTCTTGCGTCGCGCGGTGACCGTCGTGAGCGGAGCAAAATGTCAGCCATCTCAGCACCCTGGAACCCCCCGGGTGGCACAGGGCTGGATGGGGCTTTCGTATAGCAGGGACGGTGCTGCCTCTCGCTTCGCTCGCTGTTCGCCGCTCGCCGCTCGCTCGCGCAGCCAAAAATGGCCAGTTTTGGCCCGTTTTGGCCAGTTTTTGGCCTGTTTTTGCGTTGCGCGGTGACCATCTTGAGCGGAGCAAAATGTCAGCCATCTCAGCACCCTGGAACCCCCCGGGTGGCACAGGGCTGGATGGGGCTTTCGTATAGCAGGGACGGTGATGCCTCTCGCTTCGCTCGCTGTCCGCCGCTCGCTGCTCGCTCGCGCAGCCAAAAATGGCCAGTTTTGGCCCGTTTTTGGGCCGTTTTGGCCTGTTTTTGGGCTGTTCTTGCGTCGCGCGGTGACCGTCGTGAGCGGAGCAAAATGTCAGCCATCTCAGCACCCTGGAACCCCCCGGGTGGCACAGGGCTGGATGGGGCTTTCGTATAGCAGGGACGGTGCTGCCTCTCGCTTCGCTCGCTGTCCGCCGCTCGCCGCTCGCTCGCGCAGCCAAAAATGGCCAGTTTTGTCCCGTTTTTGGGCCGTTTTGGCCTGTTTTTGGGCTGTTCTTGCGTCGCGCGGTGACCGTCGTGAGCGGAGCAAAATGTCAGCCATCTCAGCACCCTGGAACCCCCCGGGTGGCACAGGGCTGGATGGGGCTTTCGTATAGCAGGGACGGTGCTGCCTCTCGCTTCGCTCGCTGTCCGCCGCTCGCCGCTCGCTCGCGCAGCCAAAAATGGCCAGTTTTGGCCCGTTTTTGGGCCGTTTTGGCCAGTTTTTGGCCTGTTCTTGCGTCGCGCGGTGACCGTCGTGAGCGGAGCAAAATGTCAGCCATCTCAGCACCCTGGAACCCCCCGGGTGGCACAGGGCTGGATGGGGCTTTCGTATAGCAGGGACGGTGCTGCCTCTCGCTTCGCTCGCTGTTCGCCGCTCGCCGCTCGCTCGCGCAGCCAAAAATGGCCAGTTTTGGCCCGTTTTGGCCAGTTTTTGGCCTGTTTTTGCGTTGCGCGGTGACCATCTTGAGCGGAGCAAAATGTCAGCCATCTCAGCACCCTGGAACCCCCCGGGTGGCACAGGGCTGGATGGGGCTTTCGTATAGCAGGGACGGTGATGCCTCTCGCTTCGCTCGCTGTCCGCCGCTCGCTGCTCGCTCACGCAGCCAAAAATGGCCAGTTTTGGCCCGTTTTTGGGCCGTTTTGGCCTGTTTTTGGCCTGTTCTTGCGTCGCGCGGTGACCGTCGTGAGCGGAGCAAAATGTCAGCCATCTCAGCACCCTGGAACCCCCCGGGTGGCACAGGGCTGGATGGGGCTTTCGTATAGCAGGGACGGTGCTGCCTCTCGCTTAGCTCGCTGTCCGCCGCTCGCCGCTCGCTCGCGCAGCCAAAAATGGCCAGTTTTGTCCCGTTTTTGGGCCGTTTTGGCCTGTTTTTGGGCTGTTCTTGCGTCGCGCGGTGACCGTCGTGAGCGGAGCAAAATGTCAGCCATCTCAGCACCCTGGAACCCCCCGGGTGGCACAGGGCTGGATGGGGCTTTCGTATAGCAGGGATGGTGCTGCCTCTCGCTTCGCTCGTTGTCCGCCGCTCGCCGCTCGCTCGCGCAGCCAAAAATGGCCAGTTTTGGCCCGTTTTTGGGCCGTT
>NW_027020956.1:95000-97500 GCF_036884655.1 Musa acuminata AAA Group
GCTCGCTGTCCGCCGCTCGCCGCTCCCTCGCGCAGCCAAAAATGGCCAGTTTTGTCCCGTTTTTGGGCCGTTTTGGCCAGTTTTTGGCCTGTTCTTGCGTCGCGCGGTGACCGTCGTGAGCGGAGCAAAATGTCAGCCATCTCAGCACCCTGGAACCCCCCGGGTGGCACAGGGCTGGATGGGGCTTTCGTATAGCAGGGACGGTGCTGCCTCTCGCTTCGCTCGCTGTCCGCCGCTCGCCGCTCGCTCGCGCAGCCAAAAATGGCCAGTTTTGGCCCGTTTTTGGGCCGTTTTGGCCAGTTTTTGGCCTGTTCTTGCGTCGCGCGGTGACCGTCGTGAGCGGAGCAAAATGTCAGCCATCTCAGCACCCTGGAACCCCCCGGGTGGCACAGGGCTGGATGGGGCTTTCGTATAGCAGGGACGGTGCTGCCTCTCGCTTCGCTCGCTGTTCGCCGCTCGCCGCTCGCTCGCGCAGCCAAAAATGGCCAGTTTTGGCCCGTTTTGGCCAGTTTTTGGCCTGTTTTTGCGTTGCGCGGTGACCATCTTGAGCGGAGCAAAATGTCAGCCATCTCAGCACCCTGGAACCCCCCGGGTGGCACAGGGCTGGATGGGGCTTTCGTATAGCAGGGACGGTGATGCCTCTCGCTTCGCTCGCTGTCCGCCGCTCGCTGCTCGCTCGCGCAGCCAAAAATGGCCAGTTTTGGCCCGTTTTTGGGCCGTTTTGGCCTGTTTTTGGGCTGTTCTTGCGTCGCGCGGTGACCGTCGTGAGCGGAGCAAAATGTCAGCCATCTCAGCACCCTGGAACCCCCCGGGTGGCACAGGGCTGGATGGGGCTTTCGTATAGCAGGGACGGTGCTGCCTCTCGCTTCGCTCGCTGTCCGCCGCTCGCCGCTCGCTCGCGCAGCCAAAAATGGCCAGTTTTGTCCCGTTTTTGGGCCGTTTTGGCCTGTTTTTGGGCTGTTCTTGCGTCGCGCGGTGACCGTCGTGAGCGGAGCAAAATGTCAGCCATCTCAGCACCCTGGAACCCCCCGGGTGGCACAGGGCTGGATGGGGCTTTCGTATAGCAGGGACGGTGCTGCCTCTCGCTTCGCTCGCTGTCCGCCGCTCGCCGCTCGCTCGCGCAGCCAAAAATGGCCAGTTTTGGCCCGTTTTTGGGCCGTTTTGGCCAGTTTTTGGCCTGTTCTTGCGTCGCGCGGTGACCGTCGTGAGCGGAGCAAAATGTCAGCCATCTCAGCACCCTGGAACCCCCCGGGTGGCACAGGGCTGGATGGGGCTTTCGTATAGCAGGGACGGTGCTGCCTCTCGCTTCGCTCGCTGTTCGCCGCTCGCCGCTCGCTCGCGCAGCCAAAAATGGCCAGTTTTGGCCCGTTTTGGCCAGTTTTTGGCCTGTTTTTGCGTTGCGCGGTGACCATCTTGAGCGGAGCAAAATGTCAGCCATCTCAGCACCCTGGAACCCCCCGGGTGGCACAGGGCTGGATGGGGCTTTCGTATAGCAGGGACGGTGATGCCTCTCGCTTCGCTCGCTGTCCGCCGCTCGCTGCTCGCTCACGCAGCCAAAAATGGCCAGTTTTGGCCCGTTTTTGGGCCGTTTTGGCCTGTTTTTGGCCTGTTCTTGCGTCGCGCGGTGACCGTCGTGAGCGGAGCAAAATGTCAGCCATCTCAGCACCCTGGAACCCCCCGGGTGGCACAGGGCTGGATGGGGCTTTCGTATAGCAGGGACGGTGCTGCCTCTCGCTTAGCTCGCTGTCCGCCGCTCGCCGCTCGCTCGCGCAGCCAAAAATGGCCAGTTTTGTCCCGTTTTTGGGCCGTTTTGGCCTGTTTTTGGGCTGTTCTTGCGTCGCGCGGTGACCGTCGTGAGCGGAGCAAAATGTCAGCCATCTCAGCACCCTGGAACCCCCCGGGTGGCACAGGGCTGGATGGGGCTTTCGTATAGCAGGGATGGTGCTGCCTCTCGCTTCGCTCGTTGTCCGCCGCTCGCCGCTCGCTCGCGCAGCCAAAAATGGCCAGTTTTGGCCCGTTTTTGGGCCGTTTTGGCCAGTTTTTGGCCTGTTCTTGCGTCGCGCGGTGACCGTCGTGAGCGGAGCAAAATGTCAGCCATCTCAGCACCCTGGAACCCCCCGGGTGGCACAGGGCTGGATGGGGCTTTCGTATAGCAGGGACGGTGCTGCCTCTCGCTTCGCTCGCTGTCCGCCGCTCGCCGCTCGCTCGCGCAGCCAAAAATGGCCAGTTTTGGCCCATTTTGGCCAGTTTTTGGCCTGTTTTTGCGTTGCGCGGTGACCATCTTGAGCGGAGCAAAATGTCAGCCATCTCAGCACCCTGGAACCCCCCGGGTGGCACAGGGCTGGATGGGGCTTTCGTATAGCAGGGACGGTGATGCCTCTCGCTTCGCTCGCTGTCCGCCGCTCGCTGCTCGCTCGCGCAGCCAAAAATGGCCAGTTTTGGCCCGTTTTTGGGCCGTTTTGGCCTGTTTTTGGGCTGTTCTTGCGTCGCGCGGTGACCG
>NW_027020956.1:117500-120000 GCF_036884655.1 Musa acuminata AAA Group
GCCAAAAATGGCCAGTTTTGGCCCGTTTTGGCCAGTTTTTGGCCTGTTTTTGCGTTGCGCGGTGACCATCTTGAGCGGAGCAAAATGTCAGCCATCTCAGCACCCTGGAACCCCCCGGGTGGCACAGGGCTGGATGGGGCTTTCGTATAGCAGGGACGGTGATGCCTCTCGCTTCGCTCGCTGTCCGCCGCTCGCTGCTCGCTCGCGCAGCCAAAAATGGCCAGTTTTGGCCCGTTTTTGGGCCGTTTTGGCCTGTTTTTGGGCTGTTCTTGCGTCGCGCGGTGACCGTCGTGAGCGGAGCAAAATGTCAGCCATCTCAGCACCCTGGAACCCCCCGGGTGGCACAGGGCTGGATGGGGCTTTCGTATAGCAGGGACGGTGCTGCCTCTCGCTTCGCTCGCTGTCCGCCGCTCGCCGCTCGCTCGCGCAGCCAAAAATGGCCAGTTTTGTCCCGTTTTTGGGCCGTTTTGGCCTGTTTTTGGGCTGTTCTTGCGTCGCGCGGTGACCGTCGTGAGCGGAGCAAAATGTCAGCCATCTCAGCACCCTGGAACCCCCCGGGTGGCACAGGGCTGGATGGGGCTTTCGTATAGCAGGGACGGTGCTGCCTCTCGCTTCGCTCGCTGTCCGCCGCTCGCCGCTCGCTCGCGCAGCCAAAAATGGCCAGTTTTGGCCCGTTTTTGGGCCGTTTTGGCCAGTTTTTGGCCTGTTCTTGCGTCGCGCGGTGACCGTCGTGAGCGGAGCAAAATGTCAGCCATCTCAGCACCCTGGAACCCCCCGGGTGGCACAGGGCTGGATGGGGCTTTCGTATAGCAGGGACGGTGCTGCCTCTCGCTTCGCTCGCTGTTCGCCGCTCGCCGCTCGCTCGCGCAGCCAAAAATGGCCAGTTTTGGCCCGTTTTGGCCAGTTTTTGGCCTGTTTTTGCGTTGCGCGGTGACCATCTTGAGCGGAGCAAAATGTCAGCCATCTCAGCACCCTGGAACTCCCCGGGTGGCACAGGGCTGGATGGGGCTTTCGTATAGCAGGGACGGTGATGCCTCTCGCTTCGCTCGCTGTCCGCCGCTCGCTGCTCGCTCACGCAGCCAAAAATGGCCAGTTTTGGCCCGTTTTTGGGCCGTTTTGGCCTGTTTTTGGCCTGTTCTTGCGTCGCGCGGTGACCGTCGTGAGCGGAGCAAAATGTCAGCCATCTCAGCACCCTGGAACCCCCCGGGTGGCACAGGGCTGGATGGGGCTTTCGTATAGCAGGGACGGTGCTGCCTCTCGCTTAGCTCGCTGTCCGCCGCTCGCCGCTCGCTCGCGCAGCCAAAAATGGCCAGTTTTGTCCCGTTTTTGGGCCGTTTTGGCCTGTTTTTGGGCTGTTCTTGCGTCGCGCGGTGACCGTCGTGAGCGGAGCAAAATGTCAGCCATCTCAGCACCCTGGAACCCCCCGGGTGGCACAGGGCTGGATGGGGCTTTCGTATAGCAGGGATGGTGCTGCCTCTCGCTTCGCTCGTTGTCCGCCGCTCGCCGCTCGCTCGCGCAGCCAAAAATGGCCAGTTTTGGCCCGTTTTTGGGCCGTTTTGGCCAGTTTTTGGCCTGTTCTTGCGTCGCGCGGTGACCGTCGTGAGCGGAGCAAAATGTCAGCCATCTCAGCACCCTGGAACCCCCCGGGTGGCACAGGGCTGGATGGGGCTTTCGTATAGCAGGGACGGTGCTGCCTCTCGCTTCGCTCGCTGTCCGCCGCTCGCCGCTCGCTCGCGCAGCCAAAAATGGCCAGTTTTGGCCCGTTTTGGCCAGTTTTTGGCCTGTTTTTGCGTTGCGCGGTGACCATCTTGAGCGGAGCAAAATGTCAGCCATCTCAGCACCCTGGAACCCCCCGGGTGGCACAGGGCTGGATGGGGCTTTCGTATAGCAGGGACGGTGATGCCTCTCGCTTCGCTCGCTGTCCGCCGCTCGCTGCTCGCTCGCGCAGCCAAAAATGGCCAGTTTTGGCCCGTTTTTGGGCCGTTTTGGCCTGTTTTTGGGCTGTTCTTGCGTCGCGCGGTGACCGTCGTGAGCGGAGCAAAATGTCAGCCATCTCAGCACCCTGGAACCCCCCGGGTGGCACAGGGCTGGATGGGGCTTTCGTATAGCAGGGACGGTGCTGCCTCTCGCTTAGCTCGCTGTCCGCCGCTCTCCGCTCGCTCGCGCAGCCAAAAATGGCCAGTTTTGGCCCGTTTTTGGGCCGTTTTGGCCTGTTTTTGGGCTGTTCTTGCGTCGCGCGGTGACCGTCGTGAGCGGAGCAAAATGTCAGCCATCTCAGCACCCTGGAACCCCCCGGGTGGCACAGGGCTGGATGGGGCTTTCGTATAGCAGGGACGGTGCTGCCTCTCGCTTCGCTCGCTGTTCGCCGCTCGCTCGCGCAGCCAAAAATGGCCAGTTTTGGCCCGTTTTTGGGCCGTTTTGGCAAGTTTTTGGCCTGTTCTTGCGTTGCGCGGTGACCGTCGTGAGCGGAGCAAAATGTCAGCCATCTCAGCACCCTGGA
>NW_027020957.1:0-15000 GCF_036884655.1 Musa acuminata AAA Group
AATACCAAAACAGGGTATTAGTTCTTTCTCTCGTTCTTGATTGTATTGTAATGGGATGATGAATCTATTTCTTCGCTTTTTCGCCAAGAAATAAGAATTCCCTTGGATAATAGAAGGATATATGAAATTCAAATGACCATTAGACATCGTTTGATCAGGTCTTATTGAATAGTCAATAATTTTCTTATCTTTTTTACCAGAAGTATCCAACAATTTATGTCTTATTCGACCATTAGTCATTGATAGGTCAGAGATATATCTTTCTTCGACAGAAAAAGAATAAACATTCATTTGATCTTGATCCTTGTGGAGCGAAAAAGACACTATACTGGATCTGCACGGACCTCCCGCTAATATCCATAAATGACTCGTTTTTGATAATAGATGAACATTACCATATGTATATTCAGGTGCATGGTGGACATCGGTACTCCAGTGCATTTCTCCCTCTGATTCAGAATAAATATGTTTTCGTACCTTCTCTTTAAAATGAAAAGTGGACGTTCCAGCACGAATCTCAGCAATCACTTGTTCTGATTCTACATATTGATTATTTTGAACTAAAATAAAACTTTTTGGTGGAATATTTACATTATGTAGAATATCCCGACTCTCAATAGTTACATACAAGTCTATAGAACATAGAAAAGCAGGATGCCCATGACGGGTACGTGTGGGATGAACCAAATCCTCATTGAATTTTATTTTCCATTAGAAGGAGCTCGTACATGCTCGGCAGTACCGCCTGTGAATACTCCACCGGTATGAAAAGTTCTTAATGTTAGTTGAGTTCCTGGTTCCCCAATTGATTGACCCGCAATAATACCTACAGCTTCTCCCAATTCGACCAGGTCGCCATGAGTAGGACTCCGACCATAACATAATTGGCAGATCCAAGATGTACTCCTGCAAGTAAAGGGGGTTCGAATATATATTGGTTGTGCTCGAAAGGTTATGAATCGATTGACAAGTCCAATCCCAATATCTTGATTTCGAGTGGCAAGGCATCGTAGACCGATATATATATCGTCCGCTAATACACGACCAATTAGTGTTTGGACAAAAATTTTTTCCGTCATCCCATTTCGAGGACTCACGGAAATACCTCGGATAGTGCCACAATCTGTTCTACGTACAATAATATGTTGAACTACTTCAACAAGTCTACGTGTGAGGTATCCAGCATCTGATGTTCGTACAGCAGTATCTACAACTCCTTTGCGGGCTCCATAACAGGAAATTATATATTCTGTCAAAGAAAGTCCTTCACGTAAATTGCTTTGAATGGGTAAATCAATCATTTGTCCTTGGGGATCCGACATTAATCCTCTCATACCTACTAATTGGTGTATCTGAGATGCATTTCCCCTAGCTCCCGAAAAGGACATTAGATATACTGGATTAGAAGGATCAGTCATCCGAAAATTAGGATTCATTTCTTGTCTCAAATATTCACTTGTAGCATACCATATCTCAATGGATTGACGTAATTTTTCTACCGCGTGTACATTCCCATAATGATGGTGTTTATCCAAAATAAACTTTGTTGTTCAGCGTCTTGGACTAACCATCCCTTAGAAGGGATTGTTAAAAGATCATCAATTCCTAATGAAATAGATGTAGCAGTGGCTTGTTGGAAACCCAAAGTCTTTACTTGATCCAAGATATGTGATGTATATGCCATTCCGAAATGATCTATTAACCTGCTAATAAGTCGTTTCATAACAGTTCCATTTATCACTTTATTGTGAAAGACCAGATCGGCCCGTTCTGCCATAAGTACAGTACCTCTTATATTTATTCTGCTAAGTAGGATTCGACAATGGACCTGAGTTAGTGATTCGAAAACTTCCTTTCCTCAATCTCAATCTGATTCACGCAGAAATTCAGAATTATGATACCAGTGAAATTGGGGAGACCCGAATTCCCATGGGCACGAACATCGCCTAATCTGATTTCTTAGTTTAGATAGCGTATGAGTAGGCTCGACAAAACCCCTGTATGGCTTCTTCTATTTCCCGATAAAAAGAAATATGACCAAGAGTAGTTCGAATGTATATACAACGGATTTCCTTTGTTACACTTCCTTCTATTAGATAGTGCCCATAAATCTCATGATAAGTACCCAAAGATTCATATTGAACTTCGATGGGAACTTCTCTTGAGCCATGACACGTTGATCTAGTCTCCATCGGAGCCACAAAGGACTATCTAAACTAATTCGTTTCTGTTGATAAGCTCCAAGTGCATCATAGAACTAGAAAAATAGGGTTCTTTCTTTTCCGTATACCTATAGTCATTTTTTTTATTGTCAACCTTTTTATTTTGGTAGTTTCCGCAACTATATCTATATGGATTATACCTATTTGCACAAATACCTCGACGATTCCCGATCGTTAATAAATAGAGTCCGATAAGCATATCTTGAGTTGGTACGGAAATAGGATCCCCAATAGCTGGAGACAAGAGATTCATATGAGAAAACATAAGTAAACGAGCCTCCGCTTGAGCTTCCAAAGATAAAGGTACATGAACAGCCATTTGATCCCCATCAAAGTCTGCATTGAAACCCTTACAAACTAATGGATGTAAACAAATAGCGCGTCCCTCCACTAAAAAGGGTTGGAACGCCTGTATGCCTAATCTGTGCAGGGTGGGTGCTCTATTCAATAATACAGGATGCCCCCGCATAACTTCTTGAAGTATTTCCCATACAATGGGTTCTTTTTCCCGAATTTTACTTTTAGCATTCCTATGTTAGAAGCAACATGTTGTCTGATTAGACCACGAATTACAAATGTTTGGAAAAGCTCTATTGCTATTTCTCGAGGTAATCCACACTGATGTAATGAAAGCGAAGGACCCACGACAATGACGGAACGTCCCGAATAATCGACACGTTTACCAAGCAGAGTCTCACGAAATCTTCCCTCTTTGCCTTCAATTACATCTGAAAATGACTTGTAAACTTTATTATGACCATCCCTCATTGGTTGTCCACGGATCCCATTATCAAGAAGTGTATCCACGGCCTCTTGTACCAATTTCTCCTGACACATTACTAATTCCCCTGGCGTAGATCTACTTGTTGCTAATAGATCGGTAAGAGTATTATTCCGATAGATAACTCGTCTATAGAGTTCATTAATATCCGAACTCATTAGTTTACCCCCATCTATCTGAATGATTGGTCTCAACTCGGGAGGAAGAACTGGTAATAAGCACAAAACCATCCATTCTGGTTCTACATTTGTTCGAATAAAATGTTTAGCTAATTCCATGCGTCTAACCAAAAAATCCTTTCTTCTTCTAATTTTTCTATCTTCCCATTCATTTCCAGTGGACCCCTCCTCCCTAATTCCTTCCATTCTACTAATGAATTACCCGTAATAATTCGCAAATCTGATCGGCTAATTGTTCTCTGATAGCACCTGCTCCTGTAGAGATTTCTCGATTTCGAAATGTCTCGAAGCCTTGGGTAGTAAAAAAAAGTGGTATGCTGTATTTCCGAGATTGGATTTCATATTCGAATAACCTCGTAATCGTAAGAAAGTAGGTTTTTTCGCTATGGGCCTAGCAAAAGAAAAATCGAGATAGGTTCCTGTAGGATTGGATTCCCCCTTTTAAAATCGGACGTGAAGGTTTCCTTTCATCCGGCTCAAGTAGTTACCTCAAAAAGGGGATCTTTCTTATTTAAAAAGTTGTTCGAAAACCCTACAAACAAAGAACTACTCCTTACTCAAGTTCCCACTAAGGACCAACGATTCATTCTTCTTTTTTTACTTTCATTTTCCGAATTACTTATGACAAAATAAAAATGTAGGATTTTTGAGTAGTCTACTTCCCGTCAAATGATGAATCCCCTTAAAAGAATACTTTGGGACTCGTAAGGGATTTACTTGTCTATATATCGTTCTATTCGATCCTTTAGGTCCCTACTCACCTCGATGGTTATCCCATGATGCCCCTTGAAGCATATATGCGATAGATAGACTTCTGTAACCATACTATATTTGCTTGCTTAAACGGAATCTCTCTATAAAGAAATGGAATAGCTGATTCCACAAAAAAGTGTTTTTTCACGAGGTATAACTAGCAATTCCTATTTATACGGAATCGACCATGGATCAATTCCCCTTGCATTTTGGAAGTATTGAATACACCTATAATTCTGAGTTTCGTGTTACTTTTACTTCTCCCAAAACACATGTCAGAGCCGGGGGCACCCCAATCGGATTGAATGGGATGACAGTTTCTCAGTCCGAATCTGTAAAACGAAAATTTTGATCAAATCACACATCGCAGTATACTAGGCCTTCTAATTCCTTAAGGGGTTTATCTAAAAGATTCGCGATATAACTAGGAAGACGTTTCAAATACCACACATGAGTCACTGGACATGCGAGTTTGATGTATCCCATTTGATATCTTCGTATCCGAGAATCAACAAATTCCACCCCGCATTGTTCACAAAATTTCGGGTCTTCTTTTTCAGCTCCAATCACTCGATAATTTCCACAAGCACAAATTCCACTTTTTATGGGCCCAGAGATTCTTTCACAAAACAATCCATCTTTTTCTGGTTTATTGGTCTTATAATGAAACGTATAGGGCTTTGTCACCTCTCCAACTATCTCTCCATTAGGTAAAATTTTGTTGGCCCAAGACCTTTATTTGTTGAGGAGAAACTAGTCCAATTCGAAGTTGTTGATGTTTATACCGGTCAATCATAGAATAGAAATTCTGATTCATTCAGATCAAGCTTCCTTCCTATTAATCTGGAAGTTCTTCTCAGATACAAGGAAATGATTCAGTTCTAGAGCTAAAGATCGTAGTTCTCGAACGAGCAATCGAAAAGATTCTGGAGCATCTTCTGGGTTAGATACTCTTCCTCCAATGATCGTAGCACCAAGTACTTCTTGACGAGCTCTAATATGATCAGATTTATAAGTAAGCATCTCTTGTAAAATATGAGCAACACCAAATCCCTCTAGAGCCCAAACTTCCATTTCCCCTACTCGTTGTCCCCCTTGCTTCGCCCTTCCTCTAAGGGGTTGTTGTGTAACAAGTGCGTAATGTCCACTAGAACGTCCATGGATTTTATCATCAACTTGATGAATTAATTTTAAAATATAGGACTTTCCTATTAGAACAGGTTGTTCAAAAGGATTTCCTGTTCTTCCATCAAATATTCTGCTTTTTCCCGGATATTCGGGTTCAAATACCCATGGATTTTTTGTTTGCTTACTGGCTTCATATAATTCGGAAAACACTAGTTTTCTCGAAGCCTCTTGCTCATATCTCTCATCAAAAGGTGCTATTCTATAATGTCTCTTTAGCAGATCCCCCGCTAACCCGAGCGAGCATTCAAATATCTGTCCCACATTCATTCGTGATGGTACTCCTAATGGGTTGAAGACCATATCAACAGGTGTTCCATCTTGCAAATAGGGCATATCTTGTCTAGGCAAAATTTTTGAAATGATACCCTTATTCCCATGTCTTCCAGCTACTTTATCACCTACTTTGATTTCACGTTTCTGTGAAATATATACACGAATCATTTCTGAATTATAACAGGAACCCCCCTTTTTCCGGATCCATCTCACATCAATAACGCGACCTCTTCCGCCTATAGGTAGTTTTAGAGAAGTTTCTTTTGCAGTGGATACCTGAATTCCAAGTATGGCTCGTAATAATCTATCCTCTGGAGCATACGACGATTCGTTTGCTGTCTGAGGTGTTAATTTACCTACTAAAATATCACCTGTTTCTACCCAAGATCCCAGCATCACAACTCCATTTCTGTCTAAATTGCGGAGTAAATGAGCCTCTAGATGTGGTATTTCCTTAGTGATTCTTTCAGGTCCTTGGCTTGTCACATGAGTCTGAATTTCATATTTCCGGATGTGAAAAGAAGTATAAATATCTTCATATACCAGACGTTCGCTAATTAGTACTGCGTCTTCAGAATTGTAACCCTCCCATGGCATATAAGCTACTAATACGTTTTTTCCTAAAGCAAGTTCCCCCCCAACTGTAGCCGCACCGTCCGCTAAAATTTGTCCTTTTTTAATGCATTTACCCCGCGGAACCTGAGGTTTTTGATGCATACAAGTATTTTTGTTGGAACGTTGATAGATAACTAATGGAATACTTATACTTATAGTAGTGTCCCCATTACTTGATAAAATGATCTTGTGAGGGTCAGTATAAATGATCTTTCCCTCGTGTTCGGCTATAGCGGAAACCCCCGAATCCAGAGCCGTTTGGCGTTCCAGTCCAGTTCCAACAATGCACCTCTCGGACTGAGAAAGCGGAACTGCTTGGCGCTGCATATTAGAACTCATTAAAGCCCGATTCGCATCATTATGCTCGATAAAAGGAATGAGGGAAGCTCCAATAGAAAAATATTGGAAGGGAAAAATACTTCTAAGATGAATCTGTTCCCATGCAATAGTCAGGAACTCTTGACGGTATCGGGCTGGAACAACCTGTTCTTCCTGAATACCCCGATTCAAGGCCAAAGAATTTCCCGCTGCTACCATATAATATTCATCTCTATTTGGTGATAAATAAACTATCTGTGCCTCTTTTGATCTTTCAGATATTTCATAAAATGGACTCTCTATAGATCCCCAATGGCCAATCCTCACATGAATGGCTAAGGATCCAATAAGTCCAACATTGATTCCTTCGGACGTGTCAATTGGACAAATACGTCCATAGTGGCTAGGATGAATATCTCGTATCCGAAAACTAGCAGTTCGCCCCGTCAATCCTCCAGGACCCAAATAACTCAATTTTCGCCCATGAACGATTTGTGTCAATGGATTAGTTCGATCCAAAACTTGAGATAAAGGATGTAGGCCAAAAAACGATTCATAAGTGGTTGTTAATGAAGTTGAAGTTACCAAATTTTGAGGAGTCGGTATCAATTTATGCCGAATTGCTCCACATATAGTTCCTCGAACCGCATTTTCTAAACGAACAAGAGCCAGTCCGAATTGATCCTGTAACAGATCCGCTATAGAACGAATCCGTTTATTTTTCAAGTGATTCATATCGTCAAGTGTACCCATTCCAAATTTAATTCCGATCAAATGATCCGCAGCAGCCAATACATCTCGTGGTAATAAAAATGTATTGTTCTGAGGTATATCAAGATTCAGTCTCCGGTTCATATTTCGTCGACCAATCCTTCCTAATTCACATCTTTGTTGAAAAAATTTCTTTTGTAATTCTTTACATAAAGACTCAGAAAATACCGGATCCCCGCCTACACAAGCAAATTGTTGATAAAATTCCAAAATAGCATTTTCTTTTGACCCAATCTTTTTTTTCTCCTTATCATTCGGGAAAGACAAGAAAATTTCAGGGTAACAAACATTATCTAGAATTTCTCTTAGATTCGAACCCATAGCTGATGATAGAATTAGAATAGATATTTTTTGTTTCCTACTTACACGGGCCCATATCCTTGCTTTTCTATCAATTTCTAATTCCGATCTTCCTCCCCAATCTGATATTATTGTGCTGGTATAGACAGAAATTCCGTTATGGTCCAATTCTGAACGGTAGTAAATACCAGGACTTTGCAATATTTGATTGATCACAATTCTGTATATTCCATTTACTATAAAGGTTCCCAGGGAATTCATTAGGGGAATGTTTCCAATAAAAACGGTTTGTTCTTGCATATCTCTACCGGTTTTCCAAATTAATCCCGCGGGTACATATAATTCAGAAGAATATGTGAGTGATTCATACACAGCATCTCTTTCGTTTATCAAGGGTTCTACCAATTGATATCTTTCCACAAATAATTTAAATTCAATTTCTTGATCTGTATCTTCAATTTTTGGAAACTTATGAAATTCTTCCGTCAAGCCCTCATTAATGAACCTACAAAATCCCTCAAATTGGATCTGACTAAATCCAGGTATTGTGGACATTCCCTCATTTCCATCATTCCGGAGCATCTTAATCTTAAGTTTCCTGTTTATTGAAAAATCCCATTATTAGCTCACTATTTATCGAACCATACGGATCGATCTAGCAATGATGGAATGTATATTCTGTTTACTGAATCACATGAAATTTTAGCCAACTCCATATACCATATATGTATTTCATACGTATGAACGGAAATGAGACAGAGGAATGAAGAGCATTTTCGACGCAAGTTCGAATTTGCGACAGGTACAACAGGAACAATATAGAGTTTCCCTTTTTAGCATACTTAATTTTATTTGAGTTTCATTTCATGTTCAAAAAAAATTTCGAATTATTTTTTTGCTAGTAGAATATATAGAATATGATTGAATTGCGTAATAGGAGTAATATTTATTAAGTGCATGCCAATATAGCTATCTACCTGTCCGCATATCACATCTTTTATCGTAATTTCACTTGTGGCAACAGAAGTCAGGTCGCACTATATCATAATTCCTATTTTTTCTATTGCATATAGAAAATGAAAAAAGAAGGCACGACGATTCTCTATAGGGATATGGGATATGTACATAAGAGCGGTATCTGTGTAACAATTTCTGTTTTGAGGTTTACATATACACATATATATTGTTATAATTTATATTGTTATAATTGAAATTGAAAAAGATTGATTATTGAAAATAATTGATACTGAATTAGTCATAAATCAATTTGATTTTGTTATGCCATTAAGGAAACGCAACAATTTGAGATACAAATTGAAGAACCTTTCGCTAATTCAAAACAACAAAACAAATAGTTAATGGTTCCAATTTGCCCTGAATTTTTCAGTCTTTGACCAGAAATCTATTTTTTATCTTATTTGGATCGAATTTGGTTTGGCGACATGGCCAAGTGGTAAGGCGGGGGACTGCAAATCCTTTATCCCCAGTTCAAATCTGGGTGTCGCCTGATCAACAAAAAACTTGGGATTTCTTATTCTGCTGATTTAACTCGACGAATTCTGTCCCCGGAGAAGGAGAGGCAAAAGGATAAGCCTATCGATACTTTATTTTTAGAATCTGTAGTTCTATAAAGAAAGTCAATTTTTTTAAAGAAAGTCAATTTTTTTCTAAAAATCCGGGCTTTGGGTGTGGCCCAAACCGGTACAAATAGGGATGAAGTAAGCCTTACTTATTAATATGATTATGATTTTAATATGATTATGATTGGTTCGGACATTTATTTTATAAGTAGAATAAATAAATAGTGAAAGTAAATTCTGGGATTCAAAACTACGAAAGTAAGAGGTCGGAAATCTTGGTATCCAAAGGTTCCTAAAGGACACTCCATTTTTGCTACTAGGATTGAAGAAGAGATTGTACGAAAGACTATCAAGAATTCCTAATTATTTTACACTACCACCGTTGTGTCTACTGACTCTGTCTGGAATTCGATTGGATAGGCTGATGGGAAATCAATTTAGAAGTTGTGGAAAGGACTGAAGATACTTTGTATCCAGACTCACGAGAGTCTCTGAGTACTCAAACATTCAATCAGGATAGTTGGTCGGCTCTTATTGAGTAAAGAGTAAAAGTAAAAGTTGAAGAAACAAAAAAATTTCTTTGCCCGTGTAGGAATTTCTTTGCCCGTGTAAGATAGGGGGATTACGAAAAAAAGAAAGAATGTATGTAATACTGGTGATGGTGTCTCCCCATTCTTTCACAAAAAAAACAGTAAGGCTTAGATCAAATAGGAAATAGAGGTATCTGATAGATAGTTATCTATCTTGATGGTATATTTTGATGTCTTTTGCTTATGAAAAAGGGTAACAAACAATAGGTCTTAGTACTCCTACATGTTCCATTGGGATAGGAGTATTCCTTTGTTATTTCATTTTCCGAGAAAAGGTGTGTGTATTGTATTTATGCTTAATGCTTCCCGATTCTACCAGAAATCTTATAATCTTGTTACGAGTAGATTCATTGGATTGGTTCATCAATAGCCTTAAGTTAAGTCAGAATTCCATTTTGACTCTGCGCCATTGATTCCACTATGATTATTGATCAATAATGGAATAATTCCTTCATAGAGATAGGAGACATAATTTATATGGATATAGTAAGTCTCGCTTGGGCTGCTTTAATGGTAGTCTTTACATTTTCCCTCTCACTCGTAGTATGGGGAAGGAGTGGACTCTAGGGGTACTACTAATCGAGTAATCGATTGAGTAATTGAATTCTATCAATTGTTTAATTGATCGTTTTGCAAAGCTTTAAAAAAAGAATGTCTCTGTTTCAAAATTATACTGAAATACAGTAATGAATAAGAAAATACAATAATGAATAATAACCATTCGATCAAAGAATGAATGATTACTATAGTTGTATTTCGAAACCTAAATCTACGCATGATAGGAAATTTTTTCCAACCGAATTCTTCCTAAATATTCTATTTTGATAAACCAGCTCTTACCAGAATTATGGATATTACAAAAAGAAAAAATCTGAAATTGGTTTTTTCTTTTTTTCTTTATTTGTTTCCCTCTTTCTTTACTTTTACTGTTCTAAGAGAAGAGAAAGCCGTTCCGCTATTCTAATTATATTAGATTACGACAATACATACTTTCTATTGGAAATGACTAGTTGTTGTCCAAAGAGGTTCTACACATAATAAGATTAGATCTTTCTTCCGTTGAGCGATCCACATATCGCGCATTTCACCTTTTTTTTAGACTCCTAGAGATTTTTTTATGCTTTTTTTGACTCATCTCATGTCATGTTTAAGCATAAAAAATTGGGAAGGTCTACTCTATTAATCTACTTCTTTTTCAAATCTGAAGAAGTTATCATGGAATAGAACTCCGCAGATCATCTGTTAATAGATCAAGCAATGACTTCTTGAGATGGGAAATCTAAAAAAAGAAAAAGATTCTTTTCTTTGGTTTCGTTTTCTTTTATCTTTTTTTTTATTTAATTTATAGTAGAATATGCCCATACTCTTTTTGTCTTGCTCCATTGATTCCTTTGATAGATCTCGGGACCTATACCTATATATATATAAATTCTAAGAAAGCCAGGAATTAGAAGAGTTGGTCTTCAATTATTTTGAATTGATCGAAATCCACACAAGTAAATGTAGCCAAAAAAATAATAGAATTGGACTGTTATTTTGATGTACTATTTAGATATACATCTAATCTATGTACATACATATTGTATATTGACCTAGATATAGGCTTTCTCTATATAAAAGCCTATATCTGTATACAGTACAACTTTCTATGAAAATCATTAATAGGATAATAAATACTATACCATACTATCTCGGCTCAGATACTACTATCTCAGATACTTATTATCTCAGATACTTATGATTCCAGACAGATCATTTCATTTAAGACTTGGAGTTTGAATCCGTTTCTTTCATTTATTCAATCATTGATAAGAACTAATAAATCAAGTTTCAGTCAAATTAATCATTTTGACTGACTGTTTTTACGTAGATGATAAGTAAAAAGGCAGTAGGAACTAGAATGAACAGTGCAGTAGCAATAAATGCGAGAATATTTACTTCCATAATCTCATTGTTTTTTTACTTCGCAATAACTCGGGATCTAATCCCATAGAGATGAGAAATTTGATTCCTGTAAATTCAATGGGATGAATTGCATCCTGATGATACTGAATCGGATCAATATTATGAATAACAATATCTGATCTATCAAATCGATTCATCGTCGAGAATTGAATAGTATAACATAGGAAGATCCTTTATCCATACTAAATCTGAAATGGGATTCCTGATCCAATAAAGAATCCCATTGAATTTTCATCCTTTTCCACTTTTTCTTTTCTATAAATAACCCTACCGTCTTCCTTATATACTCCTCCTTCGTTATACTTATACATACAATTATGTACATACAATTATGAGGTATTATATGACTGGTATTCTATGAATCACACACAGATCCAAAGAGTAGAAGTGAGATGGAAAAAGGACGGGTTAAGTATAAAAGATCTAATATAATTCCAACAAATTTAATAAAAAGGAACGTTGCTTGGTCTTTTCTTTTATTTGATTAGTATCTCTTTCTTCGATTGGGACTGGAAGGCATACATCAAAAATTCAGTGTGCAATTTAAATGAGAATGAGATAGATTGTTTCCAATTAGTCATTGAGGATACACAAACAAAGTCGAAGCTAAAAAGGGTTGTCGTTTAACCTGACAAGTACTCTGTCGAGGTAATTATGTTAAGTTCATTATGTATTGTACAATAAACGAATACAATTTGCGTATGTACTCTCGGTAAAAATAGGAGCACTCTATTCTATTTCATTTATCAAGAAAATCGAAAAAGAAAGTCAGACGAGTATCTCTTAAAATACTAAATATAGGAATACCACCGATTGTACGAATCTATATATGTTATGTCTCTCCCTTATCACTCGGCACTAGTGGAAGAAATGGAAATTCCTGTATTTGTCTGATGATAAATGCGAAATGAAAAACAAAAGAAATAAGGATCTCCACTGGGGATTAGATCTTGCCCCCTGTCTCCTTTTTCACGGAAAATAGATAAATTCATTTCTCCATTCATCGGTCGGATCCTAGTTCGGGACTGACGGGGCTCGAACCCGCAGCTTCCGCCTTGACAGGGCGGTGCTCTGACCAATTGAACTACAATCCCAGCGAGGTGTATGGTATACATATTCTTAATGGTTTCAGAAAAACATTTTCTTCGTCGCGTTGTAACAGAGACACGAATGATATACTAACTGATATCATATACACATAGAACACATAGATATGGACTATAGTGAAAGTGACACGGATTACTAGTAACCTGTGTTTATTTTATTTTATTGCCAAAAATAGATAATCAACCTTTCATTGAGAAAAAACGATTTTTCCTTTCATAATCTTTGCTTTGATTAAGTATTATGAATCTAGATCGTTAGAAAGAAAAGATCAGAACGAATGAGAAAAACATGGATAGAGAAACAAAAATGGACTCTTTCTCTTTTACGGATCAGGTATTTTTGTTTCTGGGGGACAAATTGGTTATATCATTGGTTATATCATATTCATGGAGCGGCGAATTTTTGGGCCGAGCTGGATTTGAACCAGCGTAGACATATCGCCAACGAATTTACAGTCCGTCCCCATTAACCGCTCGGGCATCGACCCAGGAAGAATTCCTTCTAGGCTTATTGATAATCCATGATCAACTTCCTTTCGTAGTACCCCCAGGGGAAGTCGAATCCCCGCTGCCTCCTTGAAAGAGAGATGTCCTGAACCACTAGACGATAGGGGCATATCCGCCCAACTGTCATCATACTATGATGATAGTATGAGTAGTTTTTTGGAATTGTCAATATAATCTAATGATATGACTAGATCTGAACACTCTTTTCTACTTTTATGTTATGATTCCATAGAATTTTGTTTTGGATTTGATGGTTCATGAATGAACCATCCCATACTATTTTATATAGCGAAAGGAGGTACAGGACTCCGTCAGTTCAGGCAGTGATTGGTCCGACAGAACAGAAAAGGGGGTAGAACCCCACTTAATTTCTTTTCTTCAATTTTAACTCATTAATTTTAACTTAACTCATTGCTTCGTTCATTGTTCAGATAAAATATGCCTATCACTATCTCACATTAAGTCAGAAAATTAAAAAACGATAGAAATTTTCCTTTTTTCTTTTTTATTTTTTTATAAGAATTCGGTTCAGGGTACGAATACCCTCATCACATGATTCAAGAAAATCTATCGAATCTATGTCGATGTCAGATTGGTACATGTATCAATCAAGTGAATCTTGTTTTGATGAGTCAGTAAAGGTAAACAAGCGGGGTCGGTCTTGAAACAATTCACTGCATTATTTTTATCAAAAAAAAAAATAAAAAATTTGCCCACTTTTTACTTTTGGGGGGTAAATCAAATTGATTGCTCCTAAATGAACTATGTATATATTATGTGCATATATGTATATATCATGTACATATATTATGCAGTAGACTCATAATGGAAAAAGGCTATAATTCATGAATCGAATAAAACAAGCCCTTTTAACTCAGTGGTAGAGTAACGCCATGGTAAGGCGTAAGTCATCGGTTCAAATCCGATAAGGGGCTTTTTCCACTAAACTAAAGTTTGAGTCTTTGTTTTTCGGTGGAGAATAGAGATTTCTTTTTATTTCTAAAAAGAAAAGGGTAACCACCATTATAATGACTTCTGATTATTACGAGTTATAGTTAAAAAGTGAAACATTATTCATTATTATTAGTATAAATAATAATGAATAATTGTAGTTATTAGAACTAGTCTACTCTGTACTGACAAAGTAGTCCTCTTCATGTCTAATTATTCAAATTTTTGTTTTTGGACAGGAATATTCTAGATGTCCAATCGCTATTATGAATCGCCAAACCAAAGTATTCTTACTTCTCCATTGTTTTTATCAAACCCAGCATCAAATTCTAAATCAAGAAAAAGTAAGTGGACCTAACCCATTGAATGACGACTATATCGGCTATTCTGATATTAAAATTCGATATAGATGAAATTGTACAAGCGGATTTTTTTATTTCCTTAGACCACGCAAGTCAGGAATTTGTCGATATTTCCGATTTAATGAATCTTCTTCTTACTGAATGCTCCATGGGAATAAATCGATATTCTTTTCCGCTACATATAAAAGTTTATTTCGAAAATATATTTTTCAATATCTTTCCTTGATTTCAGAATCAGATATTGTTTTGTTCTTCCGCCAATGCAATAGAGAACGAATGCGAGAAAGGGACTTTACTTTCATTTCCAGTCTACCATTATTTAAATATTTAATCTAGTTTAGGGGCAGGAAAAAACAGTGAATTTTCTTTTTTTTGTTTGTTTGACCCGTTAAAAGATATACTCTGTAACTGTAATATGAGTCATAGGACAATTCCGGGTTCAAATACTTAATTTATTTTATATAGTATAAGTTATAAGATAAGTATAAGATAAGGTATAAAGACTAATCGAATCGAGCTCGTGGATTTATTTACTTAGA
>NW_027020957.1:20000-22500 GCF_036884655.1 Musa acuminata AAA Group
TCCAGAAAACTGCCAAATAAAATGCGTCCCAAGCAGAAATATCACAAGTACCGCCGCGTCCTGGGCCGTCGCAAGGAAAACTATAACCGAAATCCTTTTTATCTGGCATTAACTTGGAACCACGTGCATCTAAAGCACCTTTTACTAAAATCAGTGTAGTTGTATGCAAACCTAGAGCAATAGCATGATGAACCAAGAAGTCCCCAGGACCTATTGTTAAGAAGAGTGAATTACTATTCTCATTAACAGCATTCAACCAGCCCGGTAACCATATGCTTCGACCTGCATTGAATGCTGGGCCATTCGTTGAAGATAAGAGTACATCGAACCCATATGAAGTCTTACCATGAGCGGATTGTATCCATTGGGCAAATATAGGTTCAATCAAGATTTGTTTTTCCGGAGTACCAAAAGCGAGCATAACATCGTTATGAACATAAAGGCCCAAGGTATGGAACCCAAGAAACAGGCTGGCCCAACTTAAATGAGATATGATAGCTTCTTTGTGGTCTAACATTCTTGCCAATACATTATCCTCATTCTGTTCTGGATTGTAATCTCTAATGAAGAATATAGCTCCATGAGCAAAGGCTCCTGTCATGATAAACCCTGCGATGTATTGGTGATGAGTATATAACGCAGCTTGAGTAGTAAAGTCTTGTGCTATGAATGCATAAGCAGGTAAAGAGTACATGTGTTGAGCTACTAAGGAAGTAATAACCCCTAAAGAGGCTAGAGCAAGACCTAATTGAAAATGAAGCGAATTATTGATTGTGTCATAAAGACCCTTATGCCCACGCCCTAATCGACCCCCTGGAGGAATATGTGTTTCTAAAAGATCTTTGATACTGTGCCCAATCCCGAAGTTAGTTCTATACATATGACCAGCGATCAGGAAAATAAATGCAATAGCTAAATGATGATGAGCAATATCGGTCAGCCATAAACTTTGCGTTTGTGGATGAAATCCACCGAGAAGGGTTAGAATGGCAGTTCCTGTTCCTTGGGAAGTACCAAATAAATGGCTACTCGAATCAGGGTTTTGGGCATAAAGATTCCACTGACCCGTAAAAAGTGGTCCCAACCCTTGAGGATAGGGTAATACATCTAAAAAATTATTCCATCTGACGTACTGTCCCCTGGATCCTGGAATAGCGACATGAACTAAATGTCCTGTCCAAGCCAAAGAACTCACTCCGAAAAGTCCTGACAAATGATGATTTAGACGAGATTCGGCATTTTTGAACCACGAAACGCTTGGTTTCCATTTTGGTTGTAAGTGTAACCAACCCGCTATTAAGGATATAGCAGAAAGAAATAATAGAAAAAGAGCTCCAGTATAAAGATCTTCATTAGTGCGTAATCCGATTGTATACCACCACTGATAAACGCCGGAATAAGCGATATTCACTGGACCGGTAGCACCTCCTCGAGTAAAGGCTTCTACAGCTGGTTGACCAAAATGAGGATCCCAAATTGCATGAGCAATAGGTCTTACATGTAAAGGGTCTTGTATCCATGACTCAAAATTTCCTTGCCAAGCTACATGAAAGAGATTTCCGGACGTCCACAGAAAGATTATTGCTAATTGCCCAAAGTGAGAAGCAAAAATGTTCTGATAAAGACGTTCCTCAGTAATATCATCATGACTCTCGAAGTCATGTGCGGTAGCAATACCAAACCAAATACGACGAGTAGTGGGGTCCTGAGCTAAGCCTTGGCTAAACCTCGGAAATCTTAATGCCATAATGCCTTTCAAATCCTCCTAGCCATTATCCTACTGCAATAATTCTTGCTAAGAAGAATGCCCATGTTGTGGCAATTCCACCCAGAAGGTAATGGGTTACTCCTACAGCACGTCCTTGTACAATGCTCAAGGCTCTAGGCTGAGTAGCAGGAGCAACTTTTAATTTGTTATGAGCCCAAACGATGGATTCAATGAGTTCTTGCCAATAACCACGGCCACTGAATAGAAACATTAAACTGAAAGCCCAGACAAAATGAGCACCTAAGAAAAAGAGACCATATGCAGATAATGAAGAACCATAAGACTGAATTACCTGAGATGCCTGTGCCCATAAGAAATCTCGAAGCCACCCATTAATAGTAATGGAACTCTGCGCAAAGTTTCCTCCTGTAATATGAGTTACTACCCCTTGATCACTTATAGTACCCCAAACATCCGACTGCATTTTCCAACTGAAATGGAAAATAACTACGGAAATCGCATTGTACATCCAGAATAGACCTAAGAAGACATGATCCCAGGCAGATACTTGACATGTCCCCCCTCTTCCAGGTCCATCACAAGGAAAACGAAAACCAAGATTTGCTTTATCAGGTATCAAACGGGAACTGCGAGCAAATAGAACACCTTTCAGTAGTATCAATACAGTCACGTGGATCGTAAATGCATGAATATGATGGACTAAGAAGTCTGCGGTTCCTAATGGAATAGGTAACAAAGCTACTTTGCCGCCTACTGCTACCAACTCACCAC
>NW_027020957.1:27500-38848 GCF_036884655.1 Musa acuminata AAA Group
TGAATGAGAAAAATGCGGATCAAGGCCCTTAGATCTATTTATTTTATTTCGGCGAAAAGAGACAAAATTCTCTGAAACTTTCTTTGTTATTTTCGTTAGGTTCAAGTCTGACGGGAATAATATTCTACGACTAACAACTCATTTATTTTCAAATCGATCCATTTACTATCTATTATTTGATTTACTACTCCTTTATATTGGAATGAGTCAAAAGTCAAATGTTTTGGCAATTCCTCGGGGGGGGATAAGGCAATATAATTTTGAATCAGAGCTTTCGATCTTTGTTTATCCTTCGTAGTAATAATATCTCTGGGTTTACAACGATAACTTGGTATATCCACTATACGACCATTAACTAAAATATGTCTATGGTTAACTAATTGCCTGGCTCCAGGAATGGTCGAAGCCATACCCAATCGGAAAAGGATGTTATCCAAACGCATCTCAAGTAATTGTAGTAAAACCTGACCTGTTGACCCTTTAGCTTTTCCAGCGATATGCACATATCTAAGTAATTGTCGCTCTGTCAGACCATAATGAAAACGCAATTTCTGTTTTTCTTCTAGACGAATACGATACTGCGATCTTTTCCCAGAACGCAATTGGTTTTTAAGATCACTTCCGGATCTAGGTCTTTTACTAGTTAGTCCTGGTAAAGCCCCCAGACGGCGTATTTTTTTGAAACGAGGTCCTCGGTAACGAGACATAAAGACTCCTTTTTAATTTTATGGATTTTATTGAAATTTCATTTTTTCAGAATAAAAAAATGAAAACTGAACTATAAATTAAGACTGAACTAAGGGATAAACAAAGCAAAGCTAAATTTACCGAAATACTACAAAGTAGAATAAAATAAATTGTATCAATATCCGGATTTTTTGTATATATAGGAAGTTGCAGCTCCGTTTTATGATTTGTTCGGTAGAGAGAGATCTAATTGTTCCAATACATTTTTTGGTCATGGTTGCAAGTTACCACGACATAACATATGGGAAAAGGAGGAGAGAGATTATCAATCACGGAAAAATCGATAGAGAAAAAGCCGGCTATCGGAGTCGAACCGATGACCATCGCATTACAAATGCGATGCTCTAACCTCTGAGCTAAGCGGGCTCACATAACATAACAGAAATAGTATATAGAAATTGAGGAAACTACCGGATTTTAGCTATTAGCTGATCTTATCTATTAGCTATTCGTTTAATATTAACTATGAACTATAACTATATAACTATACTATAACTATATAACTATATAGTATAGTATAGTTCTATATAGTTATATAGTATACTTCTAAACTATATACTATAACTAACTATAATAATAATTCTGACTATTCTTCTGACTATTCTAACTATATCTAACTATAATATACAACATAATGTATTTATTTATATATTTATATTTTATATATTTATATTATGTTAATTATAGCTATAGCGAATCGGTCCTAAGATAAAAAAAAAGATAAGGATAAAGATACAATCTAAATGAAAATGAGACATTCCTCTGGTTTGATTCGGAAAAGGAGGAGATAGGACAAAAAAAAAGAAGAATGAATATCGACCGTTCCACTATTCCAAATCGCACTGTAAAAATGAAAGGGAGGGAGAAACATATATATGTTGGATATATCTATCCATATTGAATTGCGGATACATCAATGATAGAATCATTTCTGATTGAAACAAGGTTCATTCAATATAAATGAACTGATGGGGGATAGCCAAAAAAATCAAACAGCAGCATACACTTTTTCAATATAGAAATCATTATCTAACGAATTCAACGGGTCCAAACAAACAAAATAAATGAAAAGGATAGTTGGAATTCCAACTAGGTCTTGGTATCAAAGGGGATATGGCGAAATCGGTAGACGCTACGGACTTGATTGGATTGAGCCTTAGTATGGAAACCTGCTAAGTGGTAACTTCCAAATTCAGAGAAACCCTGGAATTAAAAATGGGCAATCCTGAGCCAAATCCTTATTTTGAGAAAACAAAGGTTTATAAAACTAGAATTTAAAAGGATAGGTGCAGAGACTCAATGGAAGCTGTTCTAACGAATGGAGTTGACTACGTTTTGTTGGTAGCAGGAATCCGTCTATAAAAATTACAGAAAAGATGGTCCTATATACCTAATACGTATGTATACATACTGCCATATCAAACGATTAATCATGACCCGAATCTATTATATTATAATTATATATAATTATAATATGAAAAATTCAGAGTTATTATGAATCCATTTCAATGGAAGTTGAAGGAAGAATCGAATATTCAATTATGAAATCATTCATTCCAGAGTTTGATAGATCTTTTGAAAAACTGATTAATCGGACGAGAATAAAGAGAGAGTCCCATTCTACATGTCAATACCGACAACAATGAAATTTATAGTAAGAGGAAAATCCGTCGACTTTTTAAATCGTGAGGGTTCAAGTCCCTCTATCCCCAATAAAAAGCCTATTTTACTTCCTAAGTATTTATCCTCTTCTTTTTTTTCATCAGTGGTTCAGTTCAAACAAAATTCACTATCTTTCTCATTCACTCTACTCTTTCACAAACGGATCCGAACTAAAATCCTTGGATCTTATCCCAATTTGGATAGAACCTGTACAAATGAACATATATGGGCAAAGAATCTCTATTATTGAATCATTCACAGTCCATATCATTATCCTTACACTTACTTGTCAAATTTTTTACTACTTTTTAGTCCCTTTAATTAACATAGACACAAGTACTCTACTAGGATGATGCACGGGAAATGGTCGGGATAGCTCAGTTGGTAGAGCAGAGGACTGAAAATCCTCGTGTCACCAGTTCAAATCTGGTTCCTGACACGTAAATAATGTATCGGATAGATATTCATACAAATTAATCGAGATAGATCGGGCGTTAATAGTCTAGAGCATGATACGTATTTACTCATCTAGATGTTACATATTTACTCATCTATTACATATATTTACTCATCTATTACATATTTACTCATCTAGATATATATATATATATATACCTCCCCTTGGGGGGATTGGTTACATATTTACTCATCTAGATGTATATATATATATACCTCCCCTTGGGGGGATTGGTAAAAAATATATGTATGGATGGTTATGGTAAAGAACAAAGTGAGATTATGCTCCCGTCTCTTTTTTCTTTCTTGTTTCTTCATACTGTGCTTTCTCTCATTCAAAAAGAATATTAAGTCTTCATCTATATTCAAAATAAAAATAAATAAGTAAAAGTAAAAAAAAACTTAAAAGTCGAGAGGAGTTAAAAGATAGCAATAGACAGAATGCACTTCAGACACAGTACAAATAAAATCCAATCCCTTTTCATTTCTTCATTTCATATTTTTGACATTTATTCCATTTCTTCACTCTTGCTTACGTTACTTTCCGAGGTCCATCTACATCTAAGTAAGTTATGTGCGCGGTACAAAGTTCATAGTGCAGAACTCTTTTGATTCATCCCATTGTTTCTGCTCATACGAAATGGATATGATCTATTCCAAATTTTGGAATATAAATGAAGTTTTTTTTAGGTTATCCATAATACGAATTAAAGTCCGGTTACTTTCTTTCATCTAGAACGGAACGTAAAAATATTCCTTCACTTGAAAGAAATCTGGAATCGTGTCATAGTCGTATTAAGTAAACATTAATTTCTTATCATTTAATGAGCATCTTGTATTTCATAGAAATTGGGGGTAATATAGTCCTTACGTAGGGGCCAACCTATCCAACTTTCCGGCATCAAAATACGTTTAAGGCGTGGATGATTATCATAAGAGATTCCCAACATATCATAAGATTCGCGTTCTTGAAAATCAGCACTTCTCCAAATCCAGAAAACAGACGGGATTCTAGGATTATTCCTTGGGGCAAATACTTTTATGCATACCTCTTCTGGTTTAGCTATACCATACTGTATTCTCGTAAGATGATACACACTGGCTAAAAATCCGCCTGGTGCTACATCATAGGCACACTGGGAGCGTAAATAATTGTAACCATATACATATGAAATGACAGCAATGGAATCCCAATCCTCGGTTTTTATTTGTAAAGTTTCTATTCCTCGGCAATCAAAGCCCAAAGATCTATGAACTAAATCATGGTTGACTAACCAATCAGATAAACGATCCTGCTGCATCTTCTTGATCTCTCCCACATTTGTATTTGTATGAGTATTTCAATTTACAATGAAATTTTTAAAGATTGACCCTTTCTTTCTTATTCTGCACAAAAGAACCTTACCTTGTCTGATTCACTAATTCATGGGGAGATACTGAACTTTTGGATTTGAAAAATGTTTCAGAAGGTATCTCTGAAGTAGATGGTGATTGATAGAGCAATTCTTGATCATAATTTCCAGTATGAGTACTGCGTCTAACACAAAACTTGTGATTGGTAGTAAAACATCGATTTTCCTGTTGAGACACAGTTCTATCTTCAAAGATTTCTCGAGATATTTTCTTACGAAGTTTCGTTATAGCATCTATAACCGCCTCTGGTTTAGGTGGGCAGCCCGGCAAATAGACATCGACAGGAATTAGCTTATCGACTCCACGAACAGTACTATAAGAATCAGTACTGAACATCCCTCCTGTAATAGTACAAGCTCCCATAGCAATGACATATTTTGGTTCAGGCATTTGCTCATATAATCTTACTAAAGAAGGAGCCATTTTCATTGTTACTGTGCCGGCTGTTAAAATTAGGTCTGCTTGTCTAGGACTCGATCTTGGTACCAATCCATAACGATCAAAGTCGAATCGCGAGCCTATTAATGAAGCAAATTCAATGAAACAACAACTGGTACCGTATAGAAGCGGCCATAAACTGGAAAGTCTTGACCAATTCGAAAGATCATTCAATGTAGTTGAAATAACTGAATTGGTAATTGTTTTGTCAACTAAGGGAAACTCAATCAAATTCATAACTGTCTCAATGTAATCTTTTCCTTCATTTTTATTTTGATTGTCTGAATATTCAGTTAAGACCATTCCAATGCTCCTTTTCGCCATGCATAAACTGAACCAACAATTGGGATAAGCACAAAAATTAAAGCTTCGATAAATACAGATACACCCAATACATCGAAACTCATTGCCCATGGATAAAGAAAGACCGTTTCAACATCAAAAACAACAAAAACTAGAGCAAACATGTAATAGCGGATTCGAAATTGTAACCAAGCATCCCCAATGGGTTCTATACCCGATTCATAACTAGAGAGCTTCTCTGGTCCTTCACTAACCGGGGCTAAAACTCCGGAAATTACAAATGCCAAGATAGGAATAACGCTTGATATTATTAGAAATGCCCAGAAAATATCATATTCGTGAAGCAGAAACATAAATGTACTCCTATTAATGTGGAATATGCTGAATTATTCGATTCGAATCGGAATTGTCAATTCATCCATAACTTCTTATCTTAGGCGAAACAAGAATTGATTTTGATCAAATCAAACTGCATAGTTTAGAGTTTGTTTGCTGTGGGGCATGTTTTGTTTAAAGATTCATCTAATGGAATCCCACTTACATTTTGGATTTCGATTCTATTTAGATATGGTGTAGACATAGGATGCTCTTACACAAACAAAACTCTCTCACTTTGTCTTGGGTTCTCTATCCTCTAGAAAAAGGTAATAAAATACTAAAATATCCTATGCCTATAACTATTCCTATGCCTATAACTATAATAAATATCAATACCCTATAATATAGTAAAGTAAATATCCTATAATTAAATACTATGAATACTATATTCATTAGAATACTATGTTGATTATATATAATCAACATAATGAAATAATAATAATTTCATTTCCTTTTTTTAAAACTTAAATTTTTCAATAGTCATATGGGGTAAAATGTCTAGGGATTTCTAGCATATTCTATATTATTCGAAGTATTCCTTTTTCATTAAAATCTGGGTATAGGATCATTGCTTCTATTGATTTGATACGAATATGAATACATAATCTAATGCATCGAATGATTTTTTATCTTTTTCTTGTCCTAGATTTCATTTCTATTTTTCTTAATTGATTCAATCCGTTGAATTGAGAGGTGACATATAACAACTTATATCTTTCTATACAAAAAATTGGAAACTTGGAACCTGTACTATCCCACCTCCTCAGAAATAAATAAGAAGAATCGAGTTATTTCATTAGAGTTAGAATGAAAGATTCATTCTATTTCGGACCAATCTCTAATACTAAACAAAGATTACGATTTGGAATGAACCAAAATACTTGTTTGTTTTGTTACGGCAATAACGCTTAATAATATAATGGTAAGACCAAGCAATGGGTTAGATTTCGCTACAAGAAAAAGGTTTTACAGCAAACCTATACTAGACAATGAAACATAGCAAAGAGTGGAGTAGTATAATCGACGGAATCATAAATGATTTACATAACATTTTCAAATAGAAAGAATCACACATTATCGAATGATTCGACGGACCAAATCAAATCCACAAACCCACTCAACTCATAGAATATAGAAGAAGAAACGTTAATATATTTAGGCCCAATTCGTTATCTCTCCATTATCTCTGAATCAATCAATAAGGTTGCTCTTGTTCTGCCAAAAAACGATTAGTGATTAGTTAGGGGGATTCTCCAAATACAAGACAAGACCCAAGACCAAGAAAAGAATAGGTCCTAGACCCATGTGACTTAGGATTAGACTTGGTTGGTCCCATAGAAATGAAAACCATACTAAACTATATACTAAACACTAAACTATATACTAAACAAAAATATAATATATTAGGATTAGGGCTATACGGACTCGAACCGTAGACCTTCTCGGTAAAACAGATCAAACTGATTATTATCGAAATGATTCGAACTGTTTCAAAGACCCAACATGCATTTTGTTGCATTGGGCTCTTTCATCAACTGATGTAAAGATCAGTTAGTCCACCATATTTTTTCTTTAGAGGAAGATAATGAGATGGTTCCATGTGCTCTGATTTATTATTTGTATTCTGATCTAGGAGCAATACCAAAGTGTTTCAAAGAAGGGTTATCTTGACTTAGGTCTGCCTTCGGCCTAGATCAACCTAAGTTAAATGGAATCTCTATCGCTCCGCTGCAACAGTCGAATATGAGACTTCATACACCTTAAAGTTCATAGGACGAAAAGAGGTTATTTTGAGGCCCTTATACTCATTATGCCTAGCATTGAATGGGCTGGGTATTTACCTTATCAACTATCAAATCAATGGCGGGTTCTATTTGATTTGGCAACTGAATTCGCGCCTGAATCGGACCGAACCAAATATTTGTCAGGCTATTGTTCTCTTGTTCCCTCGAACCTATGGAGTAAGACATCGATTTCTCAATACGATCAATTATGTTCATTGCATAATAGGCTCCTTTGAAAAGCATTGGCGCGCGTGTAAACGAGGTGCTCTACCAACTGAGCTATAGCCCTTGTCATAGACATCTTAACATATAGATAATTTCTTGTCAAGATGGATATTCCATAATCCACATCATAGCTCTCTGATCTATTTATTTTATTTACGCTTAACAGAACAGATTTATTTACGCTTAACAGAACAGATTAGTATTGCTTAGAAATAATATTCCACCTATAATCCCCGAAGTGATGGGTTCTTTTTGTGGTGATAAATGACCTACTTAACTCAGTGGTTAGAGTATTGCTTTCATACGGCGGGAGTCATTGGTTCAAATCCAATAGTAGGTAGAACTTATTAGATACCGGAGTCGATGAAATGATATCTAATAAGTTTTTCTACCCCATCTTCTTTTTTTGTTTTATCAGATTAGACTTGATTGTGTTCAATTGGCAGAATCAACATGTGGTGTATAATAAAGAACTTTTTAAAAACTTCTCTTTATTATTTTGATGTATTGACTTGACTAGTAGGAAATAACATTGACAGCCTCTACTCGTGTCCTAGCTCGTCTGAGAGCTAGATTCGCTTCAATTGCTTGTCTCTTACCCTCAGCTCTACTCAAGTTAGCTTCAGCTATTTCAAGAGCTTGTTGAGCTTCTTGCGGATCAATGTCAGTACTTATTTCCGCATCATTTCCTAAAATGGTGATTTCATTATTACCTATTCTAGCGAAACCACCCATCAGAGCCACCGTTAACCATTGGTCGTTGTTGAGGCGTATTCTCAAAAGACCTATATCTACAGCCGTGGCAATAGGGGCGTGGTTTGGTAATACGCCAATTTGGCCACTATTAGTAGATAAAATTATTTCTTTCACTTCTGAGTCCCAAATAATTCGATTAGGAGTCAGTACACAAAGATTTAAGGTCATTTCTTCAATTTGCTCTCCTCTTCTAAGTTCATAGCTTTCGCGGTAGCTTCATCGATGTTACCTACTAAATAAAAGGCCTGCTCGGGAAGACTGTCTAATTCTCCGGAAAGGATCAGTTGAAACCCCCTAATTGTTTCTGCAAGACCAACATATTTTCCTGGAGAACCAGTAAATACTTCTGCCACGAAGAAGGGTTGTGATAAGAAACGCTCGATTTTTCGTGCTCTTGCTACAGTTAAACGATCTTCTTCGGATAATTCGTCCAACCCAAGAATAGCTATAATGTCCTGAAGTTCTTTGTAACGTTGTGAAGTTTGCTTAACTCTTTGCGCAGTTTCATAATGTTCCTCGCCAACGATCCGAGGTTGTAACATAGTTGACGTTGAATCTAAAGGATCCACTGCTGGATAAATACCTTTGGCAGCTAATCCTCTCGATAATACGGTAGTAGCATCTAAATGTGCAAATGTCGTGGCAGGAGCAGGGTCGGTCAAATCGTCCGCAGGTACATAAACGGCTTGGATCGAAGTTATAGATCCCTCTTTGGTAGAAGTAATTCTTTCTTGCAAAGAACCCATTTCTGTACTAAGGGTAGGTTGATAACCCACTGCAGAAGGCATTCTCCCCAATAAGGCGGATACTTCTGATCCTGCTTGGACGAAACGAAAGATATTGTCGATGAATAGAAGTACGTCTTGTTCATTAACATCCCGGAAATATTCCGCCATAGTTAGGGCAGTCAAACCAACTCTCATACGAGCTCCCGGCGGTTCATTCATTTGACCGTAGACTAGAGCTACTTTTGATTCTGCAATATTTTTTTCATTAATTACTCCGGATTCTTTCATTTCCATGTAAAGATCATTTCCTTCACGAGTACGTTCGCCTACTCCGCCAAATACAGATACGCCTCCATGAGCTTTGGCAATGTTGTTGATCAATTCCATGATGAGTACTGTTTTACCTACTCCAGCTCCTCCAAATAGTCCGATTTTTCCTCCACGGCGATAAGGAGCTAAAAGATCCACTACTTTAATTCCTGTTTCAAAGATTGATAATTTCGTCTCTAACTGTATAAAGGCAGGTGCAGGTCTATGAATAGGAGATGTTGTGCTAGTATCTACAGGACCTAAATTATCAACAGGCTCCCCAAGAACGTTGAAAATTCGTCCGAGGGTAGCTCCACCGACTGGAACGCTTAGAGGAGCTCCCGTGTCAATCACTTCCATTCCTCTCATCAGTCCATCTGTAGCACTCATAGCTACAGCTCTAACTCGATTATTTCCTAATAATTGTTGTACCTCACAAGTCACATTAATTTGCTGACCAATAGTATCTCGACCCTTAACTACCAAAGCGTTATAAATATTAGGCATCTTGCCCGGAGGAAAAACAACATCCAGTACTGGGCCAATAATTTGAGCGATACGCCCTAGGTTTTGTTCTTCAAGTGTGGAAACCGCAGGACTAGAAGGGGTAGGATTGATTCTCATAATTATAATTAAAGTAAAGTATGTCGAAAGTTTTTTTGAATAGTGCCATGCCAAGTCGAAAATAAATGTCCGATAGCAAGTTGATCGGTTAATTCAATAAGAAATAAATGGGAGTTAGCACTTGATTTAGTTGGTACCACCCAACCGAATACGATTCAATCGTTTACTCATTCAATTACTCATTCAATGAGTCAATTTTCAAGTTCAGCCAATCCTTCTTTTTTTCAAAAGAAATATTAAGTACATGAAATCACGAGTAAGTCTCTTTCATTTCTCTATCATTATAGAAAAACCATCCGTATTAGATTCTATTATCTATAGAATTCGAACCCGAACTCCATTTATGATTCATTATTTCGATCTAATTGGCCATTGTTCTTTTTTTTTTTTGAATAGATATTGGATTTCCGCCTATCTATTCTTTATACCCTTTTAGGATGAATTATGCCTATTTTCACATCTAGGATTTACATATACAACATATATCACTGTCAAGAGTGAATTTTTCTTAGTATTTGGATTCAAAATAAGAAGGAGATCCATTTGATTTTATTGTAAACTTGCAAAACAAACATTGGGTTTGGGTTGCGCCATATATATCAAAGAGTATACAATAATGATGTATTTGGAGTATACAATAATGATGTATTTGATGAATCAAATACATGGTCTAATAATGAACCATTTCATTTTAACATAACATTGAAATTAGTTGATAATATTAGTTGAATATTTTTTTTCTTTTTTTTTATTTTTATTTTTGTCAAAGGTTTCATTCATGCATAATCTATATCGAGTAGACCTTGTCGTTGTGAGAATTCTTAATTCATGAGTTGTAGGGAGGGACTTATGTCACCACAAACAGAGACTAAAGCAAGTGTTGGATTTAAAGCTGGTGTTAAAGATTACAAATTGAATTATTATACTCCTGACTACGAAGTCAAAGATACTGATATCTTGGCAGCATTCCGAGTAACTCCTCAACCTGGAGTTCCGCCCGAAGAAGCAGGGGCTGCGGTAGCTGCCGAATCTTCTACTGGTACATGGACAACTGTGTGGACTGATGGACTTACCAGTCTTGATCGTTACAAAGGGCGATGCTACCACATCGAGGCCGTTGTTGGGGAGGAAAATCAATATATTGCTTATGTAGCTTATCCTTTAGACCTTTTTGAAGAAGGTTCTGTTACTAACATGTTTACTTCCATTGTGGGTAATGTATTTGGTTTCAAAGCCTTACGAGCTCTACGTCTGGAGGATCTGCGAATTCCCACTTCTTATTCCAAAACTTTCCAAGGCCCGCCTCACGGCATTCAGGTTGAAAGAGATAAGTTGAACAAGTATGGTCGTCCCCTATTGGGATGCACTATTAAACCAAAATTGGGATTATCTGCAAAAAACTACGGTAGAGCGGTTTATGAATGTCTACGTGGTGGACTTGATTTTACCAAAGATGATGAAAACGTAAACTCACAACCATTTATGCGTTGGAGAGATCGTTTCTTATTTTGCACCGAAGCACTTT
>NW_027020958.1:7500-12500 GCF_036884655.1 Musa acuminata AAA Group
CACGCAAGAACAGGCCAAAAACTGGCCAAAACAGCCCAAAAACGGGCCAAAACTGGCCATTTTTGGCTGCGCGAGCGAGCGGCGAGCGGCGAACAGCGAGCGAAGCGAGAGGCAGCACCGTCCCTGCTATACGAAAGCCCCATCCAGCCCTGTGCCACCCGGGGGGTTCCAGGGTGCTGAGATGGCTGACGTTTTGCTCCGCTCTCGACGGTCACCGCGCAATGCAAGAACAGGCCAAAAACTGGCCAAAACGGCCCAAAAACGGGCCAAAACTGGCCATTTTTGGCTGCGCGAGCGGCGAGCGGCGGACAGCGAGCGAAGCGAGAGGCAGCACCGTCCCTGCTATACGAAAGCCCCATCCAGCCCTGTGCCACCCGGGGGGTTCCAGGGTGCTGAGATGGCTGACGTTTTGCTCCGCTCTCGACGGTCACCGCGCAATGCAAGAACAGGCCAAAAACTGGCCAAAACGGCCCAAAAACGGGCCAAAACTGGCCATTTTTGGCTGCGCGAGCGAGCGGCGAGCGGCGGACAGCGAGCGAAGCGAGAGGCAGCACCGTCCCTGCTATACGAAAGCCCCATCCAGCCCTGTGCCACCCGGGGGGTTCCAGGGTGCTGAGATGGCTGACGTTTTGCTCCGCTCTCGACGGTCACCGCGCAATGCAAGAACAGGCCAAAAACTGGCCAAAACGGCCCAAAAACGGGCCAAAACTGGCCATTTTTGGCTGCACGAGCGAGCGGCGAGCGGCGGACAGCGAGCGAAGCGAGAGGCAGCACCGTCCCTGCTATACGAAAGCCCCATCCAGCCCTGTGCCACCCGGGGGGTTCCAGGGTGCTGAGATGGCTGACGTTTTGCTCCGCTCTCGACGGTCACCGCGCAATGCAAGAACAGGCCAAAAACTGGCCAAAACGGCCCAAAAACGGGCCAAAACTGGCCATTTTTGGCTGCACGAGCGAGCGGCGAGCGGCGGACAGCGAGCGAAGCGAGAGGCAGCACCGTCCCTGCTATACGAAAGCCCCATCCAGCCCTGTGCCACCCGGGGGGTTCCAGGGTGCTGAGATGGCTGACGTTTTGCTCCGCTCTCGACGGTCACCGCGCAATGCAAGAACAGGCCAAAAACTGGCCAAAACGGCCCAAAAACGGGCCAAAACTGGCCATTTTTGGCTGCACGAGCGAGCGGCGAGCGGCGGACAGCGAGCGAAGCGAGAGGCAGCACCGTCCCTGCTATACGAAAGCCCCATCCAGCCCTGTGCCACCCGGGGGGTTCCAGGGTGCTGAGATGGCTGACGTTTTGCTCCGCTCTCGACGGTCACCGCGCAATGCAAGAACAGGCCAAAAACTGGCCAAAACGGCCCAAAAACGGGCCAAAACTGGCCATTTTTGGCTGCGCGAGCGAGCGGCGAGCGGCGGACAGCGAGCGAAGCGAGAGGCAGCACCGTCCCTGCTATACGAAAGCCCCATCCAGCCCTGTGCCACCCGGGGGGTTCCAGGGTGCTGAGATGGCTGACGTTTTGCTCCGCTCTCGACGGTCACCGCGCAATGCAAGAACAGGCCAAAAACTGGCCAAAACGGCCCAAAAACGGGCCAAAACTGGCCATTTTTGGCTGCACGAGCGAGCGGCGAGCGGCGGACAGCGAGCGAAGCGAGAGGCAGCACCGTCCCTGCTATACGAAAGCCCCATCCAGCCCTGTGCCACCCGGGGGGTTCCAGGGTGCTGAGATGGCTGACGTTTTGCTCCGCTCTCGACGGTCACCGCGCAATGCAAGAACAGGCCAAAAACTGGCCAAAACGGCCCAAAAACGGGCCAAAACTGGCCATTTTTGGCTGCACGAGCGAGCGGCGAGCGGCGGACAGCGAGCGAAGCGAGAGGCAGCACCGTCCCTGCTATACGAAAGCCCCATCCAGCCCTGTGCCACCCGGGGGGTTCCAGGGTGCTGAGATGGCTGACGTTTTGCTCCGCTCTCGACGGTCACCGCGCAATGCAAGAACAGGCCAAAAACTGGCCAAAACGGCCCAAAAACGGGCCAAAACTGGCCATTTTTGGCTGCACGAGCGAGCGGCGAGCGGCGGACAGCGAGCGAAGCGAGAGGCAGCACCGTCCCTGCTATACGAAAGCCCCATCCAGCCCTGTGCCACCCGGGGGGTTCCAGGGTGCTGAGATGGCTGACGTTTTGCTCCGCTCTCGACGGTCACCGCGCAATGCAAGAACAGGCCAAAAACTGGCCAAAACGGCCCAAAAACGGGCCAAAACTGGCCATTTTTGGCTGCGCAAGCGAGCGGCGAGCGGCGGACAGCGAGCGAAGCGAGAGGCAGCACCGTCCCTGCTATACGAAAGCCCCATCCAGCCCTGTGCCACCCGGGGGGTTCCAGGGTGCTGAGATGGCTGACGTTTTGCTCCGCTCTCGACGGTCACCGCGCAATGCAAGAACAGGCCAAAAACTGGCCAAAACGGCCCAAAAACGGGCCAAAACTGGCCATTTTTGGCTGCACGAGCGAGCGGCGAGCGGCGGACAGCGAGCGAAGCGAGAGGCAGCACCGTCCCTGCTATACGAAAGCCCCATCCAGCCCTGTGCCACCCGGGGGGTTCCAGGGTGCTGAGATGGCTGACGTTTTGCTCCGCTCTCGACGGTCACCGCGCAATGCAAGAACAGGCCAAAAACTGGCCAAAACGGCCCAAAAACGGGCCAAAACTGGCCATTTTTGGCTGCACGAGCGAGCGGCGAGCGGCGGACAGCGAGCGAAGCGAGAGGCAGCACCGTCCCTGCTATACGAAAGCCCCATCCAGCCCTGTGCCACCCGGGGGGTTCCAGGGTGCTGAGATGGCTGACGTTTTGCTCCGCTCTCGACGGTCACCGCGCAATGCAAGAACAGGCCAAAAACTGGCCAAAACGGCCCAAAAACGGGCCAAAACTGGCCATTTTTGGCTGCACGAGCGAGCGGCGAGCGGCGGACAGCGAGCGAAGCGAGAGGCAGCACCGTCCCTGCTATACGAAAGCCCCATCCAGCCCTGTGCCACCCGGGGGGTTCCAGGGTGCTGAGATGGCTGACGTTTTGCTCCGCTCTCGACGGTCACCGCGCAATGCAAGAACAGGCCAAAAACTGGCCAAAACGGCCCAAAAACGGGCCAAAACTGGCCATTTTTGGCTGCACGAGCGAGCGGCGAGCGGCGGACAGCGAGCGAAGCGAGAGGCAGCACCGTCCCTGCTATACGAAAGCCCCATCCAGCCCTGTGCCACCCGGGGGGTTCCAGGGTGCTGAGATGGCTGACGTTTTGCTCCGCTCTCGACGGTCACCGCGCAATGCAAGAACAGGCCAAAAACTGGCCAAAACGGCCCAAAAACGGGCCAAAACTGGCCATTTTTGGCTGCACGAGCGAGCGGCGAGCGGCGGACAGCGAGCGAAGCGAGAGGCAGCACCGTCCCTGCTATACGAAAGCCCCATCCAGCCCTGTGCCACCCGGGGGGTTCCAGGGTGCTGAGATGGCTGACGTTTTGCTCCGCTCTCGACGGTCACCGCGCAATGCAAGAACAGGCCAAAAACTGGCCAAAACGGCCCAAAAACGGGCCAAAACTGGCCATTTTTGGCTGCACGAGCGAGCGGCGAGCGGCGGACAGCGAGCGAAGCGAGAGGCAGCACCGTCCCTGCTATACGAAAGCCCCATCCAGCCCTGTGCCACCCGGGGGGTTCCAGGGTGCTGAGATGGCTGACGTTTTGCTCCGCTCTCGACGGTCACCGCGCAATGCAAGAACAGGCCAAAAACTGGCCAAAACGGCCCAAAAACGGGCCAAAACTGGCCATTTTTGGCTGCACGAGCGAGCGGCGAGCGGCGGACAGCGAGCGAAGCGAGAGGCAGCACCGTCCCTGCTATACGAAAGCCCCATCCAGCCCTGTGCCACCCGGGGGGTTCCAGGGTGCTGAGATGGCTGACGTTTTGCTCCGCTCTCGACGGTCACCGCGCAATGCAAGAACAGGCCAAAAACTGGCCAAAACGGCCCAAAAACGGGCCAAAACTGGCCATTTTTGGCTGCACGAGCGAGCGGCGAGCGGCGGACAGCGAGCGAAGCGAGAGGCAGCACCGTCCCTGCTATACGAAAGCCCCATCCAGCCCTGTGCCACCCGGGGGGTTCCAGGGTGCTGAGATGGCTGACGTTTTGCTCCGCTCTCGACGGTCACCGCGCAATGCAAGAACAGGCCAAAAACTGGCCAAAACGGCCCAAAAACGGGCCAAAACTGGCCATTTTTGGCTGCGCGAGCGAGCGGCGAGCGGCGGACAGCGAGCGAAGCGAGAGGCAGCACCGTCCCTGCTATATACGAAAGCCCCATCCAGCCCTGTGCCACCCGGGGGGTTCCAGGGTGCTGAGATGGCTGACGTTTTGCTCCGCTCACGACGGTCACCGCACCACGCAAGAACGGACCATAAACAGGCCAAAACAGCCCAAAAACGGGCCAAAACTGGTCATTTTTGGCTGCGCGAGCGAGCGGCGAGCGGCGAACAGCGAGCGAAGCGTGAGGCAGCACCGTCCCTGCTATACGAAAGCCCCATCCAGCCCTGTGCCACCCGGGGGGTTCCAGGGTGCTGAGATGGCTGACGTTTTGCTCCGCTCACGACGGTCACCGCGCCATGCAAGAACGGACCAAAAACAGGCCAAAACAGCCCAAAAACGGGCCAAAACTGGCCATTTTTGGCTGAGCGAGCGAGCGGTGAGCGGCGAACAGCGAGCGAAGCGAGAGGCAGCACCGTCCCTGCTATACGAAAGCCCCATCCAGCCCTGTGCCACCCGGGGGGTTCCAGGGTGCTGAGATGGCTGACGTTTTGCTCCGCTCACGACGGTCGCCGTGCCACGCAAGAACGGACCAAAAACAGGCCAAAACAGCCCAAAAACGGGCCAAAACTGGCCATTTTAGGTTGCGCGAGCGAGCGGCGAGCGGCGAACAGCGAGCGAAGCGTGAGGCAGCACCGTCCCTGCTATACGAAAGCCCCATCCAGCCCTGTGCCACCCGG
>NW_027020958.1:22500-25000 GCF_036884655.1 Musa acuminata AAA Group
TGAGATGGCTGACGTTTTGCTCCGCTCTCGACGGTCACCGCGCAATGCAAGAACAGGCCAAAAACTGGCCAAAACGGCCCAAAAACGGGCCAAAACTGGCCATTTTTGGCTGCACGAGCGAGCGGCGAGCGGCGGACAGCGAGCGAAGCGAGAGGCAGCACCGTCCCTGCTATACGAAAGCCCCATCCAGCCCTGTGCCACCCGGGGGGTTCCAGGGTGCTGAGATGGCTGACGTTTTGCTCCGCTCTCGACGGTCACCGCGCAATGCAAGAACAGGCCAAAAACTGGCCAAAACGGCCCAAAAACGGGCCAAAACTGGCCATTTTTGGCTGCGCGAGCGAGCGGCGAGCGGCGGACAGCGAGCGAAGCGAGAGGCAGCACCGTCCCTGCTATACGAAAGCCCCATCCAGCCCTGTGCCACCCGGGGGGTTCCAGGGTGCTGAGATGGCTGACGTTTTGCTCCGCTCTCGACGGTCACCGCGCAATGCAAGAACAGGCCAAAAACTGGCCAAAACGGCCCAAAAACGGGCCAAAACTGGCCATTTTTGGCTGCACGAGCGAGCGGCGAGCGGCGGACAGCGAGCGAAGCGAGAGGCAGCACCGTCCCTGCTATACGAAAGCCCCATCCAGCCCTGTGCCACCCGGGGGGTTCCAGGGTGCTGAGATGGCTGACGTTTTGCTCCGCTCTCGACGGTCACCGCGCAATGCAAGAACAGGCCAAAAACTGGCCAAAACGGCCCAAAAACGGGCCAAAACTGGCCATTTTTGGCTGCACGAGCGAGCGGCGAGCGGCGGACAGCGAGCGAAGCGAGAGGCAGCACCGTCCCTGCTATACGAAAGCCCCATCCAGCCCTGTGCCACCCGGGGGGTTCCAGGGTGCTGAGATGGCTGACGTTTTGCTCCGCTCTCGACGGTCACCGCGCAATGCAAGAACAGGCCAAAAACTGGCCAAAACGGCCCAAAAACGGGCCAAAACTGGCCATTTTTGGCTGCACGAGCGAGCGGCGAGCGGCGGACAGCGAGCGAAGCGAGAGGCAGCACCGTCCCTGCTATACGAAAGCCCCATCCAGCCCTGTGCCACCCGGGGGGTTCCAGGGTGCTGAGATGGCTGACGTTTTGCTCCGCTCTCGACGGTCACCGCGCAATGCAAGAACAGGCCAAAAACTGGCCAAAACGGCCCAAAAACGGGCAAAAACTGGCCATTTTTGGCTGCGCGAGCGAGCGGCGAGCGGCGGACAGCGAGCGAAGCGAGAGGCAGCACCGTCCCTGCTATACGAAAGCCCCATCCAGCCCTGTGCCACCCGGGGGGTTCCAGGGTGCTGAGATGGCTGACGTTTTGCTCCGCTCTCGACGGTCACCGCGCAATGCAAGAACAGGCCAAAAACTGGCCAAAACGGCCCAAAAACGGGCCAAAACTGGCCATTTTTGGCTGCACGAGCGAGCGGCGAGCGGCGGACAGCGAGCGAAGCGAGAGGCAGCACCGTCCCTGCTATACGAAAGCCCCATCCAGCCCTGTGCCACCCGGGGGGTTCCAGGGTGCTGAGATGGCTGACGTTTTGCTCCGCTCTCGACGGTCACCGCGCAATGCAAGAACAGGCCAAAAACTGGCCAAAACGGCCCAAAAACGGGCCAAAACTGGCCATTTTTGGCTGCACGAGCGAGCGGCGAGCGGCGGACAGCGAGCGAAGCGAGAGGCAGCACCGTCCCTGCTATACGAAAGCCCCATCCAGCCCTGTGCCACCCGGGGGGTTCCAGGGTGCTGAGATGGCTGACGTTTTGCTCCGCTCTCGACGGTCACCGCGCAATGCAAGAACAGGCCAAAAACTGGCCAAAACGGCCCAAAAACGGGCCAAAACTGGCCATTTTTGGCTGCACGAGCGAGCGGCGAGCGGCGGACAGCGAGCGAAGCGAGAGGCAGCACCGTCCCTGCTATACGAAAGCCCCATCCAGCCCTGTGCCACCCGGGGGGTTCCAGGGTGCTGAGATGGCTGACGTTTTGCTCCGCTCTCGACGGTCACCGCGCAATGCAAGAACAGGCCAAAAACTGGCCAAAACGGCCCAAAAACGGGCCAAAACTGGCCATTTTTGGCTGCACGAGCGAGCGGCGAGCGGCGGACAGCGAGCGAAGCGAGAGGCAGCACCGTCCCTGCTATACGAAAGCCCCATCCAGCCCTGTGCCACCCGGGGGGTTCCAGGGTGCTGAGATGGCTGACGTTTTGCTCCGCTCTCGACGGTCACCGCGCAATGCAAGAACAGGCCAAAAACTGGCCAAAACGGCCCAAAAACGGGCCAAAACTGGCCATTTTTGGCTGCACGAGCGAGCGGCGAGCGGCGGACAGCGAGCGAAGCGAGAGGCAGCACCGTCCCTGCTATACGAAAGCCCCATCCAGCCCTGTGCCACCCGGGGGGTTCCAGGGTGCTGAGATGGCTGACGTTTTGCTCCGCTCTCGACGGTCACCGCGCAATGCAAGAACAGGCCAAAAACTGGCCAAAACGGCCC
>NW_027020958.1:40000-45000 GCF_036884655.1 Musa acuminata AAA Group
CCCATCCAGCCCTGTGCCACCCGGGGGGTTCCAGGGTGCTGAGATGGCTGACGTTTTGCTCCGCTCTCGACGGTCACCGCGCAATGCAAGAACAGGCCAAAAACTGGCCAAAACGGCCCAAAAACGGGCCAAAACTGGCCATTTTTGGCTGCACGAGCGAGCGGCGAGCGGCGGACAGCGAGCGAAGCGAGAGGCAGCACCGTCCCTGCTATACGAAAGCCCCATCCAGCCCTGTGCCACCCGGGGGGTTCCAGGGTGCTGAGATGGCTGACGTTTTGCTCCGCTCTCGACGGTCACCGCGCAATGCAAGAACAGGCCAAAAACTGGCCAAAACGGCCCAAAAACGGGCCAAAACTGGCCATTTTTGGCTGCACGAGCGAGCGGCGAGCGGCGGACAGCGAGCGAAGCGAGAGGCAGCACCGTCCCTGCTATACGAAAGCCCCATCCAGCCCTGTGCCACCCGGGGGGTTCCAGGGTGCTGAGATGGCTGACGTTTTGCTCCGCTCTCGACGGTCACCGCGCAATGCAAGAACAGGCCAAAAACTGGCCAAAACGGCCCAAAAACGGGCCAAAACTGGCCATTTTTGGCTGCACGAGCGAGCGGCGAGCGGCGGACAGCGAGCGAAGCGAGAGGCAGCACCGTCCCTGCTATACGAAAGCCCCATCCAGCCCTGTGCCACCCGGGGGGTTCCAGGGTGCTGAGATGGCTGACGTTTTGCTCCGCTCTCGACGGTCACCGCGCAATGCAAGAACAGGCCAAAAACTGGCCAAAACGGCCCAAAAACGGGCCAAAACTGGCCATTTTTGGCTGCACGAGCGAGCGGCGAGCGGCGGACAGCGAGCGAAGCGAGAGGCAGCACCGTCCCTGCTATACGAAAGCCCCATCCAGCCCTGTGCCACCCGGGGGGTTCCAGGGTGCTGAGATGGCTGACGTTTTGCTCCGCTCTCGACGGTCACCGCGCAATGCAAGAACAGGCCAAAAACTGGCCAAAACGGCCCAAAAACGGGCCAAAACTGGCCATTTTTGGCTGCACGAGCGAGCGGCGAGCGGCGGACAGCGAGCGAAGCGAGAGGCAGCACCGTCCCTGCTATACGAAAGCCCCATCCAGCCCTGTGCCACCCGGGGGGTTCCAGGGTGCTGAGATGGCTGACGTTTTGCTCCGCTCTCGACGGTCACCGCGCAATGCAAGAACAGGCCAAAAACTGGCCAAAACGGCCCAAAAACGGGCCAAAACTGGCCATTTTTGGCTGCGCGAGCGAGCGGCGAGCGGCGGACAGCGAGCGAAGCGAGAGGCAGCACCGTCCCTGCTATACGAAAGCCCCATCCAGCCCTGTGCCACCCGGGGGGTTCCAGGGTGCTGAGATGGCTGACGTTTTGCTCCGCTCTCGACGGTCACCGCGCAATGCAAGAACAGGCCAAAAACTGGCCAAAACGGCCCAAAAACGGGCCAAAACTGGCCATTTTTGGCTGCACGAGCGAGCGGCGAGCGGCGGACAGCGAGCGAAGCGAGAGGCAGCACCGTCCCTGCTATACGAAAGCCCCATCCAGCCCTGTGCCACCCGGGGGGTTCCAGGGTGCTGAGATGGCTGACGTTTTGCTCCGCTCTCGACGGTCACCGCGCAATGCAAGAACAGGCCAAAAACTGGCCAAAACGGCCCAAAAACGGGCCAAAACTGGCCATTTTTGGCTGCACGAGCGAGCGGCGAGCGGCGGACAGCGAGCGAAGCGAGAGGCAGCACCGTCCCTGCTATACGAAAGCCCCATCCAGCCCTGTGCCACCCGGGGGGTTCCAGGGTGCTGAGATGGCTGACGTTTTGCTCCGCTCTCGACGGTCACCGCGCAATGCAAGAACAGGCCAAAAACTGGCCAAAACGGCCCAAAAACGGGCCAAAACTGGCCATTTTTGGCTGCACGAGCGAGCGGCGAGCGGCGGACAGCGAGCGAAGCGAGAGGCAGCACCGTCCCTGCTATACGAAAGCCCCATCCAGCCCTGTGCCACCCGGGGGGTTCCAGGGTGCTGAGATGGCTGACGTTTTGCTCCGCTCTCGACGGTCACCGCGCAATGCAAGAACAGGCCAAAAACTGGCCAAAACGGCCCAAAAACGGGCCAAAACTGGCCATTTTTGGCTGCGCGAGCGAGCGGCGAGCGGCGGACAGCGAGCGAAGCGAGAGGCAGCACCGTCCCTGCTATACGAAAGCCCCATCCAGCCCTGTGCCACCCGGGGGGTTCCAGGGTGCTGAGATGGCTGACGTTTTGCTCCGCTCTCGACGGTCACCGCGCAATGCAAGAACAGGCCAAAAACTGGCCAAAACGGCCCAAAAACGGGCCAAAACTGGCCATTTTTGGCTGCACGAGCGAGCGGCGAGCGGCGGACAGCGAGCGAAGCGAGAGGCAGCACCGTCCCTGCTATACGAAAGCCCCATCCAGCCCTGTGCCACCCGGGGGGTTCCAGGGTGCTGAGATGGCTGACGTTTTGCTCCGCTCTCGACGGTCACCGCGCAATGCAAGAACAGGCCAAAAACTGGCCAAAACGGCCCAAAAACGGGCCAAAACTGGCCATTTTTGGCTGCACGAGCGAGCGGCGAGCGGCGGACAGCGAGCGAAGCGAGAGGCAGCACCGTCCCTGCTATACGAAAGCCCCATCCAGCCCTGTGCCACCCGGGGGGTTCCAGGGTGCTGAGATGGCTGACGTTTTGCTCCGCTCTCGACGGTCACCGCGCAATGCAAGAACAGGCCAAAAACTGGCCAAAACGGCCCAAAAACGGGCCAAAACTGGCCATTTTTGGCTGCACGAGCGAGCGGCGAGCGGCGGACAGCGAGCGAAGCGAGAGGCAGCACCGTCCCTGCTATACGAAAGCCCCATCCAGCCCTGTGCCACCCGGGGGGTTCCAGGGTGCTGAGATGGCTGACGTTTTGCTCCGCTCTCGACGGTCACCGCGCAATGCAAGAACAGGCCAAAAACTGGCCAAAACGGCCCAAAAACGGGCCAAAACTGGCCATTTTTGGCTGCACGAGCGAGCGGCGAGCGGCGGACAGCGAGCGAAGCGAGAGGCAGCACCGTCCCTGCTATACGAAAGCCCCATCCAGCCCTGTGCCACCCGGGGGGTTCCAGGGTGCTGAGATGGCTGACGTTTTGCTCCGCTCTCGACGGTCACCGCGCAATGCAAGAACAGGCCAAAAACTGGCCAAAACGGCCCAAAAACGGGCCAAAACTGGCCATTTTTGGCTGCACGAGCGAGCGGCGAGCGGCGGACAGCGAGCGAAGCGAGAGGCAGCACCGTCCCTGCTATACGAAAGCCCCATCCAGCCCTGTGCCACCCGGGGGGTTCCAGGGTGCTGAGATGGCTGACGTTTTGCTCCGCTCTCGACGGTCACCGCGCAATGCAAGAACAGGCCAAAAACTGGCCAAAACGGCCCAAAAACGGGCCAAAACTGGCCATTTTTGGCTGCACGAGCGAGCGGCGAGCGGCGGACAGCGAGCGAAGCGAGAGGCAGCACCGTCCCTGCTATACGAAAGCCCCATCCAGCCCTGTGCCACCCGGGGGGTTCCAGGGTGCTGAGATGGCTGACGTTTTGCTCCGCTCTCGACGGTCACCGCGCAATGCAAGAACAGGCCAAAAACTGGCCAAAACGGCCCAAAAACGGGCCAAAACTGGCCATTTTTGGCTGCACGAGCGAGCGGCGAGCGGCGGACAGCGAGCGAAGCGAGAGGCAGCACCGTCCCTGCTATACGAAAGCCCCATCCAGCCCTGTGCCACCCGGGGGGTTCCAGGGTGCTGAGATGGCTGACGTTTTGCTCCGCTCTCGACGGTCACCGCGCAATGCAAGAACAGGCCAAAAACTGGCCAAAACGGCCCAAAAACGGGCCAAAACTGGCCATTTTTGGCTGCACGAGCGAGCGGCGAGCGGCGGACAGCGAGCGAAGCGAGAGGCAGCACCGTCCCTGCTATACGAAAGCCCCATCCAGCCCTGTGCCACCCGGGGGGTTCCAGGGTGCTGAGATGGCTGACGTTTTGCTCCGCTCTCGACGGTCACCGCGCAATGCAAGAACAGGCCAAAAACTGGCCAAAACGGCCCAAAAACGGGCCAAAACTGGCCATTTTTGGCTGCGCGAGCGAGCGGCGAGCGGCGGACAGCGAGCGAAGCGAGAGGCAGCACCGTCCCTGCTATATACGAAAGCCCCATCCAGCCCTGTGCCACCCGGGGGGTTCCAGGGTGCTGAGATGGCTGACGTTTTGCTCCGCTCACGACGGTCACCGCACCACGCAAGAACGGACCATAAACAGGCCAAAACAGCCCAAAAACGGGCCAAAACTGGTCATTTTTGGCTGCGCGAGCGAGCGGCGAGCGGCGAACAGCGAGCGAAGCGTGAGGCAGCACCGTCCCTGCTATACGAAAGCCCCATCCAGCCCTGTGCCACCCGGGGGGTTCCAGGGTGCTGAGATGGCTGACGTTTTGCTCCGCTCACGACGGTCACCGCGCCATGCAAGAACGGACCAAAAACAGGCCAAAACAGCCCAAAAACGGGCCAAAACTGGCCATTTTTGGCTGAGCGAGCGAGCGGTGAGCGGCGAACAGCGAGCGAAGCGAGAGGCAGCACCGTCCCTGCTATACGAAAGCCCCATCCAGCCCTGTGCCACCCGGGGGGTTCCAGGGTGCTGAGATGGCTGACGTTTTGCTCCGCTCACGACGGTCGCCGTGCCACGCAAGAACGGACCAAAAACAGGCCAAAACAGCCCAAAAACGGGCCAAAACTGGCCATTTTAGGTTGCGCGAGCGAGCGGCGAGCGGCGAACAGCGAGCGAAGCGTGAGGCAGCACCGTCCCTGCTATACGAAAGCCCCATCCAGCCCTGTGCCACCCGGGGGGTTCCAAGGTGCTGAGATGGCTGACGTTTTGCTCCGCTCACGACGGTCACCGCGCCACGCCAGAACAGACCAAAAACAGGCCAAAACAGCCCAAAAACGGGCCAAAACTGGCCATTTTTGGCTGCGCGAGC
>NW_027020958.1:52500-57500 GCF_036884655.1 Musa acuminata AAA Group
GAACAGGCCAAAAACTGGCCAAAACGGCCCAAAAACGGGCCAAAACTGGCCATTTTTGGCTGCGCGAGCGAGCGGCGAGCGGCGGACAGCGAGCGAAGCGAGAGGCAGCACCGTCCCTGCTATACGAAAGCCCCATCCAGCCCTGTGCCACCCGGGGGGTTCCAGGGTGCTGAGATGGCTGACGTTTTGCTCCGCTCTCGACGGTCACCGCGCAACGCAAGAACAGGCCAAAAACTGGCCAAAACGGCCCAAAAACGGGCCAAAACTGGCCATTTTTGGCTGCGCGAGCGAGCGGCGAGCGGCGGACAGCGAGCGAAGCGAGAGGCAGCACCGTCCCTGCTATACGAAAGCCCCATCCAGCCCTGTGCCTCCCGGGGGGTTCCAGGGTGCTGAGATGGCTGACGTTTTGCTCCGCTCTCGACGGTCACCGCGCAACGCAAGAACAGGCCAAAAACTGGCCAAAACGGCCCAAAAACGGGCCAAAACTGGCCATTTTTGGCTGCGCGAGCGAGCGGCGAGCGGCGGACAGCGAGCGAAGCGAGAGGCAGCACCGTCCCTGCTATACGAAAGCCCCATCCAGCCCTGTGCCACCCGGGGGGTTCCAGGGTGCTGAGATGGCTGACATTTTGCTCCGCTCACGACGGTCGCCGCGGCACACAAGAACAGCCCAAAAACAGGCCAAAACAGCCCAAAAACGGGCCAAAACTGGCCATTTTTGGCTGCGCGAGCGAGCAGCGAGCGGCGGACAGCGAGCGAAGCGAGAGGCAGCACCGTCCCTGCTATACGAAAGCCCCATCCAGCCCTGTGCCACCCGGGGGGTTCCAGGGTGCTGAGATGGCTGACGTTTTGCTCCGCTCACGACGGTCGCCGCGGCACGCAAGAACAGGCCAAAAACTGGCCAAAACAGCCCAAAAACGGGCCAAAACTGGCCATTTTTTGCTGCGCGAGCGAGCGGAGAGCGGCGAACAGCGAGCGAAGCGCGAGGCAGCACCGTCCCTGCTATACGAAAGCCCCATCCAGCCCTGTGCCACCCGGGGGGTTCCAGGGTGCTGAGATGGCTGACATTTTGCTCCGCTCACGACGGTCACCGCGCCACACAAGAACAGCCCAAAAACAGGCCAAAACAGCCCAAAAACGGGCCAAAACTGGCCATTTTTGGCTGCGCGAGCGAGCGGCGAGCGGCGAACAGCGAGCGAAGCGAGAGGCAGCACCGTCCCTGCTATACGAAAGCCCCATCCAGCCCTGTGCCACCCGGGGGGTTCCAGGGTGCTGAGATGGCTGACGTTTTGCTCCGCTCACGACGGTCACCGCACCACGCAAGAACAGGCCAAAAACTGGCCAAAACAGCCCAAAAACGGGCCAAAACTGGCCATTTTTGGCTGCGCGAGCGAGCGGCGAGCGGCGAACAGCGAGCGAAGCGAGAGGCAGCACCGTCCCTGCTATACGAAAGCCCCATCCAGCCCTGTGCCACCCGGGGGGTTCCAGGGTGCTGAGATGGCTGACGTTTTGCTCCGCTCTCGACGGTCACCGCGCAATGCAAGAACAGGCCAAAAACTGGCCAAAACGGCCCAAAAACGGGCCAAAACTGGCCATTTTTGGCTGCGCGAGCGGCGAGCGGCGGACAGCGAGCGAAGCGAGAGGCAGCACCGTCCCTGCTATACGAAAGCCCCATCCAGCCCTGTGCCACCCGGGGGGTTCCAGGGTGCTGAGATGGCTGACGTTTTGCTCCGCTCTCGACGGTCACCGCGCAATGCAAGAACAGGCCAAAAACTGGCCAAAACGGCCCAAAAACGGGCCAAAACTGGCCATTTTTGGCTGCGCGAGCGAGCGGCGAGCGGCGGACAGCGAGCGAAGCGAGAGGCAGCACCGTCCCTGCTATACGAAAGCCCCATCCAGCCCTGTGCCACCCGGGGGGTTCCAGGGTGCTGAGATGGCTGACGTTTTGCTCCGCTCTCGACGGTCACCGCGCAATGCAAGAACAGGCCAAAAACTGGCCAAAACGGCCCAAAAACGGGCCAAAACTGGCCATTTTTGGCTGCACGAGCGAGCGGCGAGCGGCGGACAGCGAGCGAAGCGAGAGGCAGCACCGTCCCTGCTATACGAAAGCCCCATCCAGCCCTGTGCCACCCGGGGGGTTCCAGGGTGCTGAGATGGCTGACGTTTTGCTCCGCTCTCGACGGTCACCGCGCAATGCAAGAACAGGCCAAAAACTGGCCAAAACGGCCCAAAAACGGGCCAAAACTGGCCATTTTTGGCTGCACGAGCGAGCGGCGAGCGGCGGACAGCGAGCGAAGCGAGAGGCAGCACCGTCCCTGCTATACGAAAGCCCCATCCAGCCCTGTGCCACCCGGGGGGTTCCAGGGTGCTGAGATGGCTGACGTTTTGCTCCGCTCTCGACGGTCACCGCGCAATGCAAGAACAGGCCAAAAACTGGCCAAAACGGCCCAAAAACGGGCCAAAACTGGCCATTTTTGGCTGCACGAGCGAGCGGCGAGCGGCGGACAGCGAGCGAAGCGAGAGGCAGCACCGTCCCTGCTATACGAAAGCCCCATCCAGCCCTGTGCCACCCGGGGGGTTCCAGGGTGCTGAGATGGCTGACGTTTTGCTCCGCTCTCGACGGTCACCGCGCAATGCAAGAACAGGCCAAAAACTGGCCAAAACGGCCCAAAAACGGGCCAAAACTGGCCATTTTTGGCTGCGCGAGCGAGCGGCGAGCGGCGGACAGCGAGCGAAGCGAGAGGCAGCACCGTCCCTGCTATACGAAAGCCCCATCCAGCCCTGTGCCACCCGGGGGGTTCCAGGGTGCTGAGATGGCTGACGTTTTGCTCCGCTCTCGACGGTCACCGCGCAATGCAAGAACAGGCCAAAAACTGGCCAAAACGGCCCAAAAACGGGCCAAAACTGGCCATTTTTGGCTGCACGAGCGAGCGGCGAGCGGCGGACAGCGAGCGAAGCGAGAGGCAGCACCGTCCCTGCTATACGAAAGCCCCATCCAGCCCTGTGCCACCCGGGGGGTTCCAGGGTGCTGAGATGGCTGACGTTTTGCTCCGCTCTCGACGGTCACCGCGCAATGCAAGAACAGGCCAAAAACTGGCCAAAACGGCCCAAAAACGGGCCAAAACTGGCCATTTTTGGCTGCACGAGCGAGCGGCGAGCGGCGGACAGCGAGCGAAGCGAGAGGCAGCACCGTCCCTGCTATACGAAAGCCCCATCCAGCCCTGTGCCACCCGGGGGGTTCCAGGGTGCTGAGATGGCTGACGTTTTGCTCCGCTCTCGACGGTCACCGCGCACTGGCCAAAACGGCCCAAAAACGGGCCAAAACTGGCCATTTTTGGCTGCACGAGCGAGCGGCGAGCGGCGGACAGCGAGCGAAGCGAGAGGCAGCACCGTCCCTGCTATACGAAAGCCCCATCCAGCCCTGTGCCACCCGGGGGGTTCCAGGGTGCTGAGATGGCTGACGTTTTGCTCCGCTCTCGACGGTCACCGCGCAATGCAAGAACAGGCCAAAAACTGGCCAAAACGGCCCAAAAACGGGCCAAAACTGGCCATTTTTGGCTGCGCGAGCGAGCGGCGAGCGGCGGACAGCGAGCGAAGCGAGAGGCAGCACCGTCCCTGCTATACGAAAGCCCCATCCAGCCCTGTGCCACCCGGGGGGTTCCAGGGTGCTGAGATGGCTGACGTTTTGCTCCGCTCTCGACGGTCACCGCGCAATGCAAGAACAGGCCAAAAACTGGCCAAAACGGCCCAAAAACGGGCCAAAACTGGCCATTTTTGGCTGCACGAGCGAGCGGCGAGCGGCGGACAGCGAGCGAAGCGAGAGGCAGCACCGTCCCTGCTATACGAAAGCCCCATCCAGCCCTGTGCCACCCGGGGGGTTCCAGGGTGCTGAGATGGCTGACGTTTTGCTCCGCTCTCGACGGTCACCGCGCAATGCAAGAACAGGCCAAAAACTGGCCAAAACGGCCCAAAAACGGGCCAAAACTGGCCATTTTTGGCTGCACGAGCGAGCGGCGAGCGGCGGACAGCGAGCGAAGCGAGAGGCAGCACCGTCCCTGCTATACGAAAGCCCCATCCAGCCCTGTGCCACCCGGGGGGTTCCAGGGTGCTGAGATGGCTGACGTTTTGCTCCGCTCTCGACGGTCACCGCGCAATGCAAGAACAGGCCAAAAACTGGCCAAAACGGCCCAAAAACGGGCCAAAACTGGCCATTTTTGGCTGCACGAGCGAGCGGCGAGCGGCGGACAGCGAGCGAAGCGAGAGGCAGCACCGTCCCTGCTATACGAAAGCCCCATCCAGCCCTGTGCCACCCGGGGGGTTCCAGGGTGCTGAGATGGCTGACGTTTTGCTCCGCTCTCGACGGTCACCGCGCAATGCAAGAACAGGCCAAAAACTGGCCAAAACGGCCCAAAAACGGGCCAAAACTGGCCATTTTTGGCTGCACGAGCGAGCGGCGAGCGGCGGACAGCGAGCGAAGCGAGAGGCAGCACCGTCCCTGCTATACGAAAGCCCCATCCAGCCCTGTGCCACCCGGGGGGTTCCAGGGTGCTGAGATGGCTGACGTTTTGCTCCGCTCTCGACGGTCACCGCGCAATGCAAGAACAGGCCAAAAACTGGCCAAAACGGCCCAAAAACGGGCCAAAACTGGCCATTTTTGGCTGCACGAGCGAGCGGCGAGCGGCGGACAGCGAGCGAAGCGAGAGGCAGCACCGTCCCTGCTATACGAAAGCCCCATCCAGCCCTGTGCCACCCGGGGGGTTCCAGGGTGCTGAGATGGCTGACGTTTTGCTCCGCTCTCGACGGTCACCGCGCAATGCAAGAACAGGCCAAAAACTGGCCAAAACGGCCCAAAAACGGGCCAAAACTGGCCATTTTTGGCTGCACGAGCGAGCGGCGAGCGGCGGACAGCGAGCGAAGCGAGAGGCAGCACCGTCCCTGCTATACGAAAGCCCCATCCAGCCCTGTGCCACCCGGGGGGTTCCAGGGTGCTGAGATGGCTGACG
>NW_027020958.1:67500-72500 GCF_036884655.1 Musa acuminata AAA Group
GCCAAAACAGCCCAAAAACGGGCCAAAACTGGCCATTTTTGGCTGCGCGAGCGAGCGGCGAGCGGCGAACAGCGAGCGAAGCGAGAGGCAGCACCGTCCCTGCTATACGAAAGCCCCATCCAGCCCTGTGCCACCCGGGGGGTTCCAGGGTGCTGAGATGGCTGACGTTTTGCTCCGCTCACGACGGTCACCGCACCACGCAAGAACAGGCCAAAAACTGGCCAAAACAGCCCAAAAACGGGCCAAAACTGGCCATTTTTGGCTGCGCGAGCGAGCGGCGAGCGGCGAACAGCGAGCGAAGCGAGAGGCAGCACCGTCCCTGCTATACGAAAGCCCCATCCAGCCCTGTGCCACCCGGGGGGTTCCAGGGTGCTGAGATGGCTGACGTTTTGCTCCGCTCTCGACGGTCACCGCGCAATGCAAGAACAGGCCAAAAACTGGCCAAAACGGCCCAAAAACGGGCCAAAACTGGCCATTTTTGGCTGCGCGAGCGGCGAGCGGCGGACAGCGAGCGAAGCGAGAGGCAGCACCGTCCCTGCTATACGAAAGCCCCATCCAGCCCTGTGCCACCCGGGGGGTTCCAGGGTGCTGAGATGGCTGACGTTTTGCTCCGCTCTCGACGGTCACCGCGCAATGCAAGAACAGGCCAAAAACTGGCCAAAACGGCCCAAAAACGGGCCAAAACTGGCCATTTTTGGCTGCGCGAGCGAGCGGCGAGCGGCGGACAGCGAGCGAAGCGAGAGGCAGCACCGTCCCTGCTATACGAAAGCCCCATCCAGCCCTGTGCCACCCGGGGGGTTCCAGGGTGCTGAGATGGCTGACGTTTTGCTCCGCTCTCGACGGTCACCGCGCAATGCAAGAACAGGCCAAAAACTGGCCAAAACGGCCCAAAAACGGGCCAAAACTGGCCATTTTTGGCTGCACGAGCGAGCGGCGAGCGGCGGACAGCGAGCGAAGCGAGAGGCAGCACCGTCCCTGCTATACGAAAGCCCCATCCAGCCCTGTGCCACCCGGGGGGTTCCAGGGTGCTGAGATGGCTGACGTTTTGCTCCGCTCTCGACGGTCACCGCGCAATGCAAGAACAGGCCAAAAACTGGCCAAAACGGCCCAAAAACGGGCCAAAACTGGCCATTTTTGGCTGCACGAGCGAGCGGCGAGCGGCGGACAGCGAGCGAAGCGAGAGGCAGCACCGTCCCTGCTATACGAAAGCCCCATCCAGCCCTGTGCCACCCGGGGGGTTCCAGGGTGCTGAGATGGCTGACGTTTTGCTCCGCTCTCGACGGTCACCGCGCAATGCAAGAACAGGCCAAAAACTGGCCAAAACGGCCCAAAAACGGGCCAAAACTGGCCATTTTTGGCTGCACGAGCGAGCGGCGAGCGGCGGACAGCGAGCGAAGCGAGAGGCAGCACCGTCCCTGCTATACGAAAGCCCCATCCAGCCCTGTGCCACCCGGGGGGTTCCAGGGTGCTGAGATGGCTGACGTTTTGCTCCGCTCTCGACGGTCACCGCGCAATGCAAGAACAGGCCAAAAACTGGCCAAAACGGCCCAAAAACGGGCCAAAACTGGCCATTTTTGGCTGCGCGAGCGAGCGGCGAGCGGCGGACAGCGAGCGAAGCGAGAGGGCAGCACCGTCCCTGCTATACGAAAGCCCCATCCAGCCCTGTGCCACCCGGGGGGTTCCAGGGTGCTGAGATGGCTGACGTTTTGCTCCGCTCTCGACGGTCACCGGCGCAATGCAAGAACAGGCCAAAAACTGGCCAAAACGGCCCAAAAACGGGCCAAAACTGGCCATTTTTGGCTGCACGAGCGAGCGGCGAGCGGCGGACAGCGAGCGAAGCGAGAGGCAGCACCGTCCCTGCTATACGAAAGCCCCATCCAGCCCTGTGCCACCCGGGGGGTTTCCAGGGTGCTGAGATGGCTGACGTTTTGCTCCGCTCTCGACGGTCACCGCGCAATGCAAGAACAGGCCAAAAACTGGCCAAAACGGCCCAAAAACGGGCCAAAACTGGCCATTTTTGGCTGCACGAGCGAGCGGCGTGCGGCGGACAGCGAGCGAAGCGAGAGGCAGCACCGTCCCTGCTATACGAAAGCCCCATCCAGCCCTGTGCCACCCGGGGGGGGTTCCAGGGTGCTGAGATGGCTGACGTTTTGCTCCGCTCTCGACGGTCACCGCGCAATGCAAGAACAGGCCAAAACTGGCCAAAACGGCCCAAAAACGGGCCAAAACTGGCCATTTTTGGCTGCACGAGCGAGCGGCGAGCGGCGGACAGCGAGCGAAGCGAGAGGCAGCACCGTCCCTGCTATACGAAAGCCCCATCCAGCCCTGTGCCACCCGGGGGGTTCCAGGGTGCTGAGATGGCTGACGTTTTGCTCCGCTCTCGACGGTCACCGCGCAATGCAAGAACAGGCCAAAAACTGGCCAAAACGGCCCAAAAACGGGCCAAAACTGGCCATTTTTTGGCTGCGCGAGCGAGCGGCGAGCGGCGGACAGCGAGCGAAGCGAGAGGCAGCACCGTCCCTGCTATACGAAAGCCCCATCCAGCCCTTGTGCCACCCGGGGGGTTCCAGGGTGCTGAGATGGCTGACGTTTTGCTCCGCTCTCGACGGTCACCGCGCAATGCAAGAACAGGCCAAAAACTGGCCAAAACGGCCCAAAAACGGGCCAAAACTGGCCATTTTTGGCTGCACGAGCGAGCGGCGAGCGGCGGACAGCGAGCGAAGCGAGAGGCAGCACCGTCCCTGCTATACGAAAGCCCCATCCAGCCCTGTGCCACCCGGGGGGTTCCAGGGTGCTGAGATGGCTGACGTTTTGCTCCGCTCTCGACGGTCACCGCGCAATGCAAGAACAGGGCCAAAAACTGGCCAAAAACGGCCCAAAAACGGGCCAAAACTGGCCATTTTTGGCTGCACGAGCGAGCGGCGAGCGGCGGACAGCGAGCGAAGCGAGAGGGCAGCACCGTCCCTGCTATACGAAAGCCCCATCCAGCCCTGTGCCACCCGGGGGGTTCCAGGGTGCTGAGATGGCTGACGTTTTGCTCCGCTCTCGACGGTCACCGCGCAATGCAAGAACAGGCCAAAAACTGGCCAAAACGGCCCAAAAACGGGCCAAAACTGGCCATTTTTGGCTGCACGAGCGAGCGGCGAGCGGCGGACAGCGAGCGAAGCGAGAGGCAGCACCGTCCCTGCTATACGAAAGCCCCATCCAGCCCTGTGCCACCCGGGGGGTTCCAGGGTGCTGAGATGGCTGACGTTTGCTCCGCTCTCGACGGTCACCGCGCAATGCAAGAACAGGCCAAAAAACTGGCCAAAACGGCCCAAAAACGGGCCAAAACTGGCCATTTTTGGCTGCACGAGCGAGCGGCGAGCGGCGGACAGCGAGCGAAGCGAGAGGCAGCACCGTCCCTGCTATACGAAAGCCCCATCCAGCCCTGTGCCACCCGGGGGGTTCCAGGGTGCTGAGATGGCTGACGTTTTGCTCCGCTCTCGACGGTCACCGCGCAATGCAAGAACAGGCCAAAAACTGGCCAAAACGGCCCAAAAACGGGCCAAAACTGGCCATTTTTGGCTGCACGAGCGAGCGTCGAGCGGCGGACAGCGAGCGAAGCGAGAGGCAGCACCGTCCCTGCTATACGAAAGCCCCATCCAGCCCTGTGCCACCCGGGGGGTTCCAGGGTGCTGAGATGGCTGACGTTTTGCTCCGCTCTCGACGGTCACCGCGCAATGCAAGAACAGGCCAAAAACTGGCCAAAACGGCCCCAAAAACGGGCCAAAACTGGCCATTTTTGGCTGCACGAGCGGAGCGGCGAGCGGCGGACAGCGAGCGAAGCGAGAGGCAGCACCGTCCCTGCTATACGAAAGCCCCATCCAGCCCTGTGCCACCCGGGGGGGGTTCCAGGGTGCTGAGATGGCTGACGTTTTGCTCCGCTCTCGACGGTCACCGCGCAATGCAAGAACAGGCCAAAAACTGGCCAAAACGGCCCAAAAACGGGCCAAAACTGGCCATTTTTGGCTGCACGAGCGAGCGGCGAGCGGCGGACAGCGAGCGAAGCGAGAGGCAGCACCGTCCCTGCTATACGAAAGCCCCATCCAGCCCTGTGCCACCCGGGGGGTTCCAGGGTGCTGAGATGGCTGACGTTTTGCTCCGCTCTCGACGGTCACCGCGCAATGCAAGAACAGGCCAAAAACTGGCCAAAACGGCCCAAAAACGGGCCAAAACTGGCCATTTTTTGGCTGCACGAGCGAGCGGCGAGCGGCGGACAGCGAGCGAAGCGAGAGGCAGCACCGTCCCTGCTATACGAAAGCCCCATCCAGCCCTGTGCCACCCGGGGGGTTCCAGGGTGCTGAGATGGCTGACGTTTTGCTCCGCTCTCGACGGTCACCGCGCAATGCAAGAACAGGCCAAAAACTGGCCAAAACGGCCCAAAAACGGGCCAAAACGGCCATTTTTGCTGCGCGAGCGAGCGGCGAGCGGCGGACAGCGAGCGAAGCGAGAGGCAGCACCGTCCCTGCTATATACGAAAGCCCCATCCAGCCCTGTGCCACCCGGGGGGTTCCAGGGTGCTGAGATGGCTGACGTTTTGCTCCGCTCACGACGGTCACCGCACCACGCAAGAACGGACCATAAACAGGCCAAAACAGCCCAAAAACGGGCCAAAAACTGGTCATTTTTGGCTGCGCGAGCGAGCGGCGTAGCGGCGAACAGCGAGCGAAGCGTGAGGCAGCACCGTGTCCCTGCTATACGAAAAGCCCCATCCAGCCCTGTGCCACCCGGGGGGTTCCAGGGTGCTGAGATGGCTGACGTTTTGCTCCGCTCACGACGGTCACCGCGCCATGCAAGAACGGACCAAAAACAGGCCAAAACAGCCCAAAAACGGGCCAAAACTGGCCATTTTTGAAAAACGGGCCAAAACTGGCCATTTTTGGCTGAGCGAGCGAGCGGTGAGCGGCGAACAGCGAGCGAAGCGAGAGGCAGCACCGTCCCTGCTATACGAAAGCCCC
>NW_027020958.1:82500-85000 GCF_036884655.1 Musa acuminata AAA Group
CACCCGGGGGGTTCCAGGGTGCTGAGATGGCTGACGTTTTGCTCCGCTCTCGACGGTCACCGCGCAATGCAAGAACAGGCCAAAAACTGGCCAAAACGGCCCAAAAACGGGCCAAAACTGGCCATTTTTGGCTGCACGAGCGAGCGGCGAGCGGCGGACAGCGAGCGAAGCGAGAGGCAGCACCGTCCCTGCTATACGAAAGCCCCATCCAGCCCTGTGCCACCCGGGGGGTTCCAGGGTGCTGAGATGGCTGACGTTTTGCTCCGCTCTCGACGGTCACCGCGCAATGCAAGAACAGGCCAAAAACTGGCCAAAACGGCCCAAAAACGGGCCAAAACTGGCCATTTTTGGCTGCACGAGCGAGCGGCGAGCGGCGGACAGCGAGCGAAGCGAGAGGCAGCACCGTCCCTGCTATACGAAAGCCCCATCCAGCCCTGTGCCACCCGGGGGGTTCCAGGGTGCTGAGATGGCTGACGTTTTGCTCCGCTCTCGACGGTCACCGCGCAATGCAAGAACAGGCCAAAAACTGGCCAAAACGGCCCAAAAACGGGCCAAAACTGGCCATTTTTGGCTGCGCGAGCGAGCGGCGAGCGGCGGACAGCGAGCGAAGCGAGAGGCAGCACCGTCCCTGCTATACGAAAGCCCCATCCAGCCCTGTGCCACCCGGGGGGTTCCAGGGTGCTGAGATGGCTGACGTTTTGCTCCGCTCTCGACGGTCACCGCGCAATGCAAGAACAGGCCAAAAACTGGCCAAAACGGCCCAAAAACGGGCCAAAACTGGCCATTTTTGGCTGCACGAGCGAGCGGCGAGCGGCGGACAGCGAGCGAAGCGAGAGGCAGCACCGTCCCTGCTATACGAAAGCCCCATCCAGCCCTGTGCCACCCGGGGGGTTCCAGGGTGCTGAGATGGCTGACGTTTTGCTCCGCTCTCGACGGTCACCGCGCAATGCAAGAACAGGCCAAAAACTGGCCAAAACGGCCCAAAAACGGGCCAAAACTGGCCATTTTTGGCTGCACGAGCGAGCGGCGAGCGGCGGACAGCGAGCGAAGCGAGAGGCAGCACCGTCCCTGCTATACGAAAGCCCCATCCAGCCCTGTGCCACCCGGGGGGGTTCCAGGGTGCTGAGATGGCTGACGTTTTGCTCCGCTCTCGACGGTCACCGCGCAATGCAAGAACAGGCCAAAAACTGGCCAAAACGGCCCAAAAACGGGCCAAAACTGGCCATTTTTGGCTGCACGAGCGAGCGGCGAGCGGCGGACAGCGAGCGAAGCGAGAGGCAGCACCGTCCCTGCTATACGAAAGCCCCATCCAGCCCTGTGCCACCCGGGGGGTTCCAGGGTGCTGAGATGGCTGACGTTTTGCTCCGCTCTCGACGGTCACCGCGCAATGCAAGAACAGGCCAAAAACTGGCCAAAACGGCCCAAAAACGGGCCAAAACTGGCCATTTTTGGCTGCGCGAGCGAGCGGCGAGCGGCGGACAGCGAGCGAAGCGAGAGGCAGCACCGTCCCTGCTATACGAAAGCCCCATCCAGCCCTGTGCCACCCGGGGGGTTCCAGGGTGCTGAGATGGCTGACGTTTTGCTCCGCTCTCGACGGTCACCGCGCAATGCAAGAACAGGCCAAAAACTGGCCAAAACGGCCCAAAAACGGGCCAAAACTGGCCATTTTTGGCTGCACGAGCGAGCGGCGAGCGGCGGACAGCGAGCGAAGCGAGAGGCAGCACCGTCCCTGCTATACGAAAGCCCCATCCAGCCCTGTGCCACCCGGGGGGTTCCAGGGTGCTGAGATGGCTGACGTTTTGCTCCGCTCTCGACGGTCACCGCGCAATGCAAGAACAGGCCAAAAACTGGCCAAAACGGCCCAAAAACGGGCCAAAACTGGCCATTTTTGGCTGCACGAGCGAGCGGCGAGCGGCGGACAGCGAGCGAAGCGAGAGGCAGCACCGTCCCTGCTATACGAAAGCCCCATCCAGCCCTGTGCCACCCGGGGGGTTCCAGGGTGCTGAGATGGCTGACGTTTTGCTCCGCTCTCGACGGTCACCGCGCAATGCAAGAACAGGCCAAAAACTGGCCAAAACGGCCCAAAAACGGGCCAAAACTGGCCATTTTTGGCTGCACGAGCGAGCGGCGAGCGGCGGACAGCGAGCGAAGCGAGAGGCAGCACCGTCCCTGCTATACGAAAGCCCCATCCAGCCCTGTGCCACCCGGGGGGTTCCAGGGTGCTGAGATGGCTGACGTTTTGCTCCGCTCTCGACGGTCACCGCGCAATGCAAGAACAGGCCAAAAACTGGCCAAAACGGCCCAAAAACGGGCCAAAACTGGCCATTTTTGGCTGCACGAGCGAGCGGCGAGCGGCGGACAGCGAGCGAAGCGAGAGGCAGCACCGTCCCTGCTATACGAAAGCCCCATCCAGCCCTGTGCCACCCGGGGGGTTCCAGGGTGCTGAGATGGCTGACGTTTTGCTCCGCTCTCGACGGTCACCGCGCAATGCAAGAACAGG
>NW_027020959.1:27500-32500 GCF_036884655.1 Musa acuminata AAA Group
GCAGCCAAAAATGGCCAGTTTTGGCCCGTTTTTGGGCCGTTTTGGCCAGTTTTTGGCCTGTTCTTGCGTTGCGCGGCGACCGTCGTGAGCGGAGCAAAATGTCAGCCATCTCAGCACCCTGGAACCCCCCGGGTTGTCACGACCTTAGCTGGAATTGCCTAAGGCGTGAGGCACCCTTGCAGCCAAAGACTCAAAGCTAGCGTGCGTTGCCAAAGTCGCGGATCACCCGTGCGGCAAAGACGCGAACTTAGCTTGCGTTGCCTAAGTCGCTCTTCGCCCTTGCGATCTTGCTCCGCAAGGATCAGCCACTTTGTAACCTCTCGCAGGTCCCGAAGGACCTGTAAAAGAGAAAGAAAGTTAGATCGAAAGAACGAGCAACGGACAAGTCCCGAAGTCTCGCGAAAAGGGAAGCTTTACAAGCAATTCGTCGAACACCTTGTGTGCACAAGAGAAAAGAGGGAGAGGGGGGGGAAAAGCAAGGCTTTCAAGGATGAACGAGCAGCTGCAAGCCCACAAACAGCCGCTCACCTGGTCCCGGACGCAACACCAAGTTCCCGTAAAGGTCACGTGCGAACTTGCGAAAGAGTGTTCAACGCCCGGTATATAACCGAAGCCCCATCCAGCCCGGTGCCACCTGGGGGGTTCCAGGGGTCTGAAATGGCTGACATTTTACTTCGACGAGACAGTTCGCCGCGCGAGCCCGTGGCACGCGAAAACGGGGCTGATTTGGGCTGTTTTGGGGCTGTTTTGGGGCTGTTTTGCTCGGTTCGGTGAGCGGTCGCACCGCAGTGCTGCAGCATGTTCGAACTTACATATTTACAAGCAAAATGACCCAAAACCAAAAGAAAACCTGCTGTCAAGCAGCTGTACAAGCAGGTGTGAGCGACGAACGGATCGTTGAACGAAGTTGTTGCGGGTGCGCGACGACCGTTCGTGACATTCTCCCCCACTTAAACTGTCGACGCCCTCGTCGACGCTTGTTGGTAGTTGTTGATGACTTCTTCTTCATGTCGCAGGGCGTCTTCAGGCTCCCAACTGGCTTCAGTTCGGGGAAGCTTTCGCCACTTCACCAAGTACTCTGTCTGCTCCGTTCCGTTGGGTAGCTTTATCTTGCGATCCGCCAGAATGGTTTCCACTCGCTTCTCGTAGGAGGCTGTGATGGGAGGTAGCCGAGTTGGAACACTTCGAGAAGCATCTTGCGGATCTGAATGGTAGGCCTTCAGGTTGCTGGCGTGAAGAACGTTGTGAATTTTGAACCACGCCGGCAGCTGCAACTTGTAAGAAACATTGCCTACCCTGCTGATAATTGGGAAGGGCCCTTCATACTTACGCACCAATCCTTTGTGGACTCTTTTCCTGAAGAATTGGAGTGATGCTGGTTGGAGCTTTACCAACACCAAATCGCCAACTTTGAACTCCTGTGGTCGCCTTCCCAAGTCTGCCCACTTCTTCATCCGTTTTGCCGCCTTCTCCAAGTAAGCCCGCGCAATATCAGCATTTCGATGCCACTCCTTTGCGAAATGGTAGGCTGATGGACTACTCCCAGTATACCCAATTGCCATAGTGTGCGGAGTCGACGGTTGTTGTCCTGTGATAATTTCGAAGGGGCTCTTGTTGGATGCAGAGCTCCGCTGCAAGTTGTAGGAGAATTGGGCGATGTCCAACAGCTTCACCCAATCTCGTTGATTGGCACTCACGTAGTGCCGGAGATACTGCTCCAAGAGCGAATTTATTCTTTCAGTCTGACCATCCGTCTGGGGGTGGAGGCTTGTAGAGAAGTATAACTTTGACCCCAACAATTTGAATAGCTCAGTCCAGAAACGTCCCAGGAACCGAGCGTCTCGATCACTAACGATATTGTGTGGGACTCCCCAATACTTCACTACACCCTTCATCATCAGTCTAGCCGCCTCTTCAGCTGAACAGTGTAGGGGAGCAGCAATGAAAGTTGCATACTTTGAAAACCGATCGACCACCACAAGTATCGATCCAAGTCCCCCTACAGGTGGCAAGCTTGATATGAAGTCTAAGGAAATGCTCTCCCAAGGCCTTTCTGGTACGGGCAACGGTTCCAAAAGTCCCACCGGCTTCCGCTGCTCCACCTTGTCTTGTTGGCAAGTAAGGCATGTTCGAACATACTCCTCCACATCAATCCCCATTTTTGGCCAGTAGAAGGCCCTCTCCACGAGAGCCAACGTTCTGTGAATGCCGGGGTGTCCAGCCCAAAGGGAATCGTGACACTCTTTCAAGAGTTCACGCCTTAGATTGTCCACTCGGGGAACATAAACCCTATTCCCTTTTGTGTAAACAAGTCCCTCCTGGACCCAAAATCGTCGTGCCTTGCCTTCTTTGATGAGCTGCATCAGGATAACTGCCTGGGGATCACTATACAGTCCATCTCTGATTCGGGAAAGGAAGGTGGAGTGTAACTGACTTGCTTGGCCTCTGCCCTCCAGTTGTGCAGCATTCACGCATTCCACTTTCCGACTCAGTGCATCGGCCACGACATTCGCCTTCCCGGGCTTGTATTCCATTGCCATGTCGAATTCGGCCAGGAAGTCCTGCCACCGTGCCTGCTTTGGTGAGAGTTTCTTCTGAGTTTGGAAATAGCTCAGGGCGATGTTGTCTGTCCTCAGCACAAATCGCGACCCAAGGAGGTAGTGTCGCCAAACTCGTAGGCAGTGGATCACCGCTGTCATCTCCTTCTCATGCACTGGATACCGCCTCTCGGTCTCGTTGAGTTTGCGGCTCTCGTAGGCCACCGGATGACCTTCTTGCATGAGTACACCACCAATAGCAAAGTCCGAAGCATCTGTATGGACTTCAAAGGGCTCTCCATAGTTTGGCAATTTGAGCACTGGTTCTTCTAGAACAGCAGCCTTCAGATCTTGGAATGCTATCTCACATTTGTCAGACCACTTCCAAGGCTGCTCCTTCTTCAGCAACTCCGTCAGTGGGGTTGCCCGCTTCGAATATCCAACAATGAAGCGTCGGTAGTAGTTGACGAAACCAAGGAAGGATCTCAACTCTGGCACCTTCTTTGGAGTTCGCCATTCCGCAACTGCTTGCACCTTCGACTTGTCCATCCGGATGGAGCCATCACCGATTCGGTGCCCCAAGAACAGGATCTCAGTCTGAGCAAAGTAGCATTTCTCCCTTTTTACGAACAACGTGTTCTCCCTGAGAACCTTGAAAATTGTCCGAAGGTGCTTGACATGCTCCTCGAGCGTTTGGCTGTAGACGACGATATCGTCCAAGTAGACGACCACAAACTTATCCAAATACTCCTTGAATAGCTGGTTCATGAGAGTACAGAATGTGGCCGGAGCGTTGGTTAAGCCGAAAGGCATCACCAAGAACTCAAACGCTCCATATCTGGTCACGCAAGTTGTCTTTGCTTCGTCACCTTCAGCAATGCGCACCTGCCAATATCCCGACCGAAGGTCGAGTTTCGAGAAATACTTCGCCTTGCCCAATTGATCGAACAAGTCCGCAATGAGCGGGATGGGATACTTGTTCTTCACTGTTACTTTGTTGAGGGCTCTGTAGTCGACGCATAATCGGAGACTCCCATCTTGTTTCTTCTGGAAGAGAACTGGAGCTCCGAAAGGTGCTTTTGAGCTGCGGATGAGACCACCGCTTAGCAGTTCACCTAACTGCTTTCTGAGTTCTGCCAACTCTGGTGGGGGCATGCGGTAGGGTGGTCTCGCTGGAGGCTTCACTCCTGGCTCCAGCTCGATACTGTGATCCACGCCTCTGCGTGGTGGAAGAGTCTTCGGCAACTCGGGTGGCATAACGTCTTTGAACTCCTTCAGGACGTTCGCCACCACAGCAGGTTCTTGAATGGCTTCTTCGTTGAGTGGCTCTAGCTTCATAGCAGCCACGAATGTCAGTTCGCCCTTTCGCACCCCTTTCTTCAATTGTAACGCCGAAATATGTTGGGGCTCCTTGGTTCCTCTCCGAGAGACGGGAACCACGCAGGGGTCATCGCCTCCCATCATACATAGGGAGTTCAAGAATGGCATCGGCACCAACTTCGCCGCGTGCATAAACTCCATTCCAAGAATCACTTGGAAGTCGTCTAGTGGCACGGCCATCATGTTGGTGTTTCCGCTCCAAGTCCCGATTCTGATGGGAACTCCCTTCGCCAACCCGGAGATTCGCCTGGCCTCCGAGTTCACCGCTTTCATTCGGCTTGGGCTCTTCTCCAATGTCAACCCAAGTCGTTGTGCTTCACGATCGGCTATGAAGTTGTGGGTAGCGCCCGTGTCCACCATGGCACGGGTCGTTTGGCCATTCAGCTTGATGTCCACATACATCAGATCACTGCTTCCTGCTCTTTGTGCCTTCGTCTTTATGTTCTCCCCCACTTGACCCCGCATAGCGTTCAATAGACGCATTGCTCCCATTCGGGGTCCTTGCGACTCTTCATCGTCGCTGCTGGATTCTGAACTGCTTGAGCTAAGGGCCACAGCTTTGCCCTTGTCCGAACGGGGAGGGTGGATGGATGCCGTCAACGCATTGAGTGCCTGTTTTTGTGGGCACTCCCTTACCATGTGCGGTCCTCCGCACAAGAAGCATCCTCCCGGTTTTGAGGCCTTGCCTTTCGGGTTCGGCCCTTTGTGGGAGCTCTTCTTCTTTTGTTCACCCCCGAGCTCCTTCCCTCGAGAATGTTTTTGAGGGCGATTGCTTGAAGATTGTTTCCTTCTCGCTGGGTCTTCAGAGGAAACGAAGTCGGTGAGCCTTTCTGCAGTTGCAATTGCCCCGACCACGTCGGTAACATTCCTTCGATTCAGCTCTTGCTGAGCCCATGGTTTCAAACCATCAAGGAAACTGAACAACTTGTCCTTCTCGGACATGTCCTGTATGTCCAGCATCAGTGCAGAAAACTGCTTTACATAGTCTCGGATGGTGGTACTTTGGCGGAGTTGTCTCAACTTCCTTCTTGCGACGAACTCTGTGTTCTCCGGTAGGAACTGAGTTCTCAACTCCCGCTTCAA
>NW_027020959.1:57500-60000 GCF_036884655.1 Musa acuminata AAA Group
CAGCCATCTCAGCACCCTGGAACCCCCCGGGTGGCACAGGGCTGGATGGGGCTTTCGTATAGCAGGGACGGTGCTGCCTCTCGCTTCGCTCGCTGTCCGCCGCTCGCCGCTCGCTCGCTCAGCCAAAAATGGCCAGTTTTGGCCCGTTTTTGGGCCGTTTTGGCCAGTTTTTGGCCTGTTCTTGCGTTGCGCGGTGACCGTCGTGAGCGGAGCAAAATGTCAGCCATCTCAGCACCCTGGAACCCCCCGGGTGGCACAGGGCTGGATGGGGCTTTCGTATAGCAGGGACGGTGCTGCCTCTCGCTTCGCTCGCTGTCCGCCGCTCGCCGCTCGCTCGCGCAGCCAAAAATGGCCAGTTTTGGCCCGTTTTTGGGCCGTTTTGGCCAGTTTTTGGCCTGTTCTTGCGTTGCGCGGCGACCGTCGTGAGCGGAGCAAAATGTCAGCCATCTCAGCACCCTGGAACCCCCCGGGTGGCACAGGGCTGGATGGGGCTTTCGTATAGCAGGGACGGTGCTGCCTCTCGCTTCGCTCGCTGTCCGCCGCTCGCCGCTCGCTCGCGCAGCCAAAAATGGCCAGTTTTGGCCCGTTTTTGGGCCGTTTTGGCCAGTTTTTGGCCTGTTCTTGCGTTGCGCGGCGACCGTCGTGAGCGGAGCAAAATGTCAGCCATCTCAGCACCCTGGAACCCCCCGGGTGGCACAGGGCTGGATGGGGCTTTCGTATAGCAGGGACGGTGCTGCCTCTCGCTTCGCTCGCTGTCCGTCGCTCGCCGCTCGCTCGCGCAGCCAAAAATGGCCAGTTTTGGCCCGTTTTTGGGCCGTTTTGGCCAGTTTTTGGCCTGTTCTTGCGTTGCGCGGTGACCGTCGTGAGCGGAGCAAAATGTCAGCCATCTCAGCACCCTGGAACCCCCCGGGTGGCACAGGGCTGGATGGGGCTTTCGTATAGCAGGGACGGTGCTGCCTCTCGCTTCGCTCGCTGTCCGCCGCTCGCCGCTCGCTCGCGCAGCCAAAAATGGCCAGTTTTGGCCCGTTTTTGGGCCGTTTTGGCCAGTTTTTGGCCTGTTCTTGCGTTGCGCGGCGACCGTCGTGAGCGGAGCAAAATGTCAGCCATCTCAGCACCCTGGAACCCCCCGGGTGGCACAGGGCTGGATGGGGCTTTCGTATAGCAGGGACGGTGCTGCCTCTCGCTTCGCTCGCTGTCCGTCGCTCGCCGCTCGCTCGCGCAGCCAAAAATGGCCAGTTTTGGCCCGTTTTTGGGCTGTTTTGGCCCGTTTTTGGCCTGTTCTTGCGTTGCGCGGCGACCGTCGTGAGCGGAGCAAAATGTCAGCCATCTCAGCACCCTGGAACCCCCCGGGTGGCACAGGGCTGGATGGGGCTTTCGTATAGCAGGGACGGTGCTGCCTCTCGCTTCGCTCGCTGTCCGCCGCTCGCCGCTCGCTCGCTCAGCCAAAAATGGCCAGTTTTGGCCCGTTTTTGGGCCGTTTTGGCCAGTTTTTGGCCTGTTCTTGCGTTGCGCGGCGACCGTCGTGAGCGGAGCAAAATGTCAGCCATCTCAGCACCCTGGAACCCCCCGGGTGGCACAGGGCTGGATGGGGCTTTCGTATAGCAGGGACGGTGCTGCCTCTCGCTTCGCTCGCTGTCCGCCGCTCGCCGCTCGCTCGCGCAGCCAAAAATGGCCAGTTTTGGCCCGTTTTTGGGCCGTTTTGGCCAGTTTTTGGCCTGTTCTTGCGTTGCGCGGCGACCGTCGTGAGCGGAGCAAAATGTCAGCCATCTCAGCACCCTGGAACCCCCCGGGTGGCACAGGGCTGGATGGGGCTTTCGTATAGCAGGGACGGTGCTGCCTCTCGCTTCGCTCGCTGTCCGTCGCTCGCCGCTCGCTCGCGCAGCCAAAAATGGCCAGTTTTGGCCCGTTTTTGGGCCGTTTTGGCCAGTTTTTGGCCTGTTCTTGCGTTGCGCGGTGACCGTCGTGAGCGGAGCAAAATGTCAGCCATCTCAGCACCCTGGAACCCCCCGGGTGGCACAGGGCTGGATGGGGCTTTCGTATAGCAGGGACGGTGCTGCCTCTCGCTTCGCTCGCTGTCCGCCGCTCGCCGCTCGCTCGCGCAGCCAAAAATGGCCAGTTTTGGCCCGTTTTTGGGCCGTTTTGGCCAGTTTTTGGCCTGTTCTTGCGTTGCGCGGCGACCGTCGTGAGCGGAGCAAAATGTCAGCCATCTCAGCACCCTGGAACCCCCCGGGTGGCACAGGGCTGGATGGGGCTTTCGTATAGCAGGGACGGTGCTGCCTCTCGCTTCGCTCGCTGTCCGTCGCTCGCCGCTCGCTCGCGCAGCCAAAAATGGCCAGTTTTGGCCCGTTTTTGGGCCGTTTTGGCCAGTTTTTGGCCTGTTCTTGCGTTGCGCGGTGACCGTCGTGAGCGGAGCAAAATGTCAGCCATCTCAGCACCCTGGAACCCCCCGGGTGGCACAGGGCTGGATGGGGCTTTCGTATAGCAGGGACGGTGCTGCCTC